>NC_053138.1:39675091-39878565 GCF_016808335.1 Panicum virgatum | reverse complement strand
TTCCATTGCTTCAGTGTTGGTCCAGAAGCATGACGGCCAGGAGAGGGTGGTTTCTACCTCAGCAGACGCATGTTAGACGCCGAGACCAGGTATCCTGAAAAGAAGCTTTGCCTTTGCTTATTCTTTACATGTACGAAGCTTCGTCATATTTTGCTCTCGGCGGAACAATTGTTATATGCAAATCAGATGTCATAAAGCACATGCTGTCGGCTCCTGTCCTGAAAGGCCGACTTGGAAAATGGATGTTTGCATTGTCAGAGTTCAATATCCGATACCAGTCTGCAAAGCAGTCAAAGGCAAGCACTAGCGGATCTTGTTGCAGACAGGATCAGCACTGATATTGCTGCATTATTTATTCGTGCTTGGGCTATGTTCTTTGATGGATCAGCTTGTGATGATGGGTGCGGTGTGGGAATTCTGTTGGTGTCGCCTCGTGGGGTGACTTACTCCTTCTCCATCAGAATGACTGCCCCATGCACCAATAATTTGGTGGAATATGAAGCCGTTCGCAAAGGGATGGAAACTACTCCTCGAAGCTAGAGCAGAAGCGGTGGAAATTTTTGGAGATTCGAAGCTGGTGAATTCTCAGCTCACGGAGGAATATAGATGTGAGAGCGAGGCTCTTTTCCCGATTTGGTTTCAGTGCCGTGAGTTGATGTCACGATTCAGGTACATCAATTTCCACTGGATACGTAGGACTCTGACAATGAAGCCAATGATTTGGCACAGATGGCTTCTGGCTACAAGGAGACAGCCAATGGAGTTGACGTGGAGGTTCAGTTTCTAGAACCCGGAGACTGGAGAGCCGATATCTTCAATTACTTGAAGGATTCGGCTCGGGGGGCGCCCAGAAGGATAAGACTCAAGGCCATGAAGCATGTTCTGATAGGGGATGACATGTTCTACAGGACCTTGAAAGACTACTGCTTAAATGTCTGGGACCTTCAGAGTCAATTCGGCTTTTGCATGAGGTTCATGAAGGAGCCTGCGGTACTCACCAATCGGCTCATAAGATGAAGTGGCTGATTAGGCGATCGGTTATTACTGGCCCACTATGCTTGAAGATTGTTTCAAATATTACAGGGATGCCAAGCGTGTCAGAGATTTAGCAAAATTCAGATAGTGCCAGCCTCAGTAATGAATCCTATCATCAAACCGTGGCCATTCAGAGGTTGGGCCATGGACATAATTGGTCAGATCACCCGTCATCTAGCAAAGGTCACCAATGGGTCTTAGCTGCTACGGATTATTTCACAAAATGGATAGAGGCAGTGCCCATGAGATCAGTAGCGTCAAGAGATGTGATCAGCTTTGTCAAAGAGCACATCATCCACAGATTTGGAATTCCTCAAACTATTACGACCGATGGAGATCGGTCTTCATATCGGAGGAGTTCAGAAAGTTTGCCGAGACATGGGGATTAAGCTGATCATCATCTCCATATTATGCCCAAGCTAATGGACAAGCTGAAGCATCCAACCAGAGCCTCATCAAGCTCATAAAGAGAAAGATCGATGAATATCCTAGGCGCTGGCATGTGGTGTTGTCAGAAGCTTGTGGGCATATCGTATTTCATGTCATGGGTCCACCAAGACATCGCCGTACCATCTAGTCTACGGCCAAGACGTTGTGTTACCATGGGAAATCACGGCGGGATCAAGGCGTGTTGAGTTTCAGAATGATCTATCCGCTGAACAGTATGCAGCCTTGATGAACGATAATGTGGAGGACCTGATAGAGCTAAGGCTTCGGTCGTTGGAGAGATCAAAGAAAATAAGGCTAAAGTTGCTCGTGCGTACAACAAGAAGGTCAAGCCTAAGGATTTCCAGGTTGGAGACTTGGTTTGGGAGGCAGTATTGCCATTGGGAAACTAAAGATAAAAAGTTTGGTAAATGGTTTCCAACTTGGCATGGGCCGTACAAGGTTGATCAGGTCTTGCCTGGAATGCATACATACTCGAGGAATTGGACGACGTCAAGTTTCCTGTTGCTGTCAATGGCCAACATCTCAAGAAGTATTTCCCGAGCATGTGGGAAGGCGAGTAATGAAAAGCCGATGAGATCCATCTGGCTGCAGTGTAATAGGCCAACACGTTGAGTTGGCCGCAAAAAAAAAAATCATGTCAGGCCAACACGTTGAGTTGGCCAGTAAAAAAATCATGATAGGCCAACACGTTGAGTTGGCCAGTAAAAAAAATAATAATAGTAGAAATACATATCAGGAACGAAACAGCCGATGTGTAACCATCGACTTAAGATGTTTTTAAAAACAGTTGCAAGTTTCAGGTTTTACAGGCAACATTAATTGTCTCTTGAGCCTATCTACTGGTTCAGGAATTCTTCTATGGCATGGATGGCTTCAGTACGGACGGCGTCTGCTCGTGCTACAATCGCTTCGTCATCCTTGTCATCGCCTGTAACTATCTGCCGACTCAAGGTGCTGATCTCTGCAAACTCTGCTTGTATCTGCTCGGCTACTTCCTGGGTTTTTTGTTTGGAGTTTGCAATGGAAGCTTCCTCGGCCTGGATGAGTTTCTTGGTGGTATGAACCTTCTCTTCGAGTTCTGCCAGTTCTTTCTTCAGGAGGTCGAGTCGGTTCATGTTGGCAGACACGTCAGCTTTGATATCTAGAGTTGCCTTCTTCTGGTTGAGGGCCTTGCACTTTTGGGTAATGTCAGCTTTCAGAGAAGCTTGAGAGTGACGTGCTTTCATCCTTTGTTGTGCTTTATTCACTTCTATCCGAAAGAATGGAAGATTGCTGGCTGGCCAGAGCTTGATTTGCAATGGCTCCGGGAGTTGGGATTCTATTTGCTCGAAGATGTTCTTTATCTTGCTGGAATCATCAACTAGAGCAGTGATCGCTGCAGAGAAGATGTTTGTGCTCCAGGGATAGTCAGACCCATTGATGCCGGGTCAAAGGAAAGTAAACCTGAAATGTCAAAATTCTATGGACATATCTGGAGTTAGAGCAAGATGCATTCATGGAGCTATCGGCTGGTTCAGAATTGGTTTTGTAATGTTACCTGTTCTGAAGAAGTGTTGGGTGGTTCAGGAGCAATCGTCCTGTTAGAGCTTGTGTTGACATCAAGAACATCGACTGTATCGGCTTGTTCTTCGTTTGCCTCCATCAGTGCGTCAGGAGTTGCAGCCATCTCATGTTGTTCCAGGCTTTCTACATTGGGGATGTCTTCAGCTGCATCCTTGGAATAAAATTACAGTCAATCAGGGTACGTATGTATGAAATAAAGAAAAAGTTTTTGAATGATGAGTTACCTGGTTGGTGTTGGACTCTGATGGACTTGGGGAAGCTGGGTGCTGGTTTCTTGATCACTCGCCTCATGATCATCTTCCTTTTCTTGGTCAAGACTCGGGGTGCAACGCTTGCAGAAGTTTGTCTTCGCTTGGAAGCCGACTGAAGTGAGTCTGGCTGAACAGTCATTATCACTTTCTTCATTGGTGGTGACCCTCTGCAGAAGAGTACATCAGGAGCAGTTGGAAGAAAGTGGAATGGCTCCCCAGTGCTGGTCGTAAGTTCTGGACCATCTTGTTGCTGCTAACAAGGAGAGCAGGATTAGCCAAGAAAAAGGGATGAAAGGTTTGGAAGGAATAAAATGCATAAATTCAGTAACTCTTCCTCGGGGATTACATATTCAGGATCGATTTGCTGCAGTCGAGGACCTAGAGCTTTTCTGAAGACATGAATTTTCCATGTACTCCACCAAGTATCAAAGCCGATTGATGAAGAGGTGAAGGACAGATCGGCTGGTATTGGAATGTGGAGATTATCAAACATGCTGTAGCATCTCGAGCTAGTGAGACCATCAGGTAGATCGGCTCTGCTCTCCACCAAGTGGTGAATATGGAAGTGGGGAGGGACCTGTCGTAGGCCAAATTGCCGAGCTGCTATGACTGGCTGGTAAGATTCATAACCTGGCTTGATAATTCTATTAGAGGTACTGATGCCAACAGGAAGGAGGTCAGGTCGAATCATCAAAGAATACAGATGCCGAGTGCTATCGTCATCGACAAAGTTATCTAATCTGAAGGCAGTTGGGTTTTCAAAGGATTCAGATTCAGTAAATGGGAAATAAAGGGGGTTATCTAGTCCTTTGTAGAAGACTCTGAACCAGTTTGCTGCATCTGCTGAATTTAGTTTACTGCCAGGGAGACTAAATAAAGCTTGGCCGTAGCTTGTACATCTAATTGGTTTGTCACTCTCATCAGGGAAGGAGTTATTGGTCAGGCCTTGGAAGTTGGGAATATGGTGCTGGAAATACAGTTGTGCCCACAACTGAATAAACCAGGAAGGGCCTCCAGTCCTCAGTTTCTTGTGGTTAAGCAGGTTAGATGTCATTAAATGGAGATATCTGTAGGTTTCTCCAAGGAAGAGTTTGCCTAGGCCGGTGTGATTACCATGGGCCAGGTGATAGGCCAAGGGGAGATAGTTCTTAGTTGGAGCTAAAGAAGGGCCACAGAAGATGAAATGCTCTAGCCAAAGATTTAAGAAGGCTTTGTGTTCCTTTTCAGTCACTGGACCTTTTGTTTTCATGTGCTGACTCATGTAAGTGCCCCAGTTTGTGCAGTTAACCTTGGAAGAAAGTTTGAAGGGGATTTCTGCCATTTTGTGAGCAGCAGGATTAGGAGAGCTAATGTCTAGTCCAGTGATCATGGTAACATCCAGTAGAGTAGGGGTCATGGGTCCATGACCAAAAAGGAAACAATTCAGAGCATCAGACCAGAAATAGCCGATGGTTTTCAGAAGATTTTCATCTTTGTCAAGGGGTGACAGTGATAAGCTAAGTGCATCGGCTATGTTCAAATCCTGCCATAAGGGCATGTGAGCTTTTGCTACTCTGTTGTACCATCTAATCCAACTCTCAGGGGGATTAGGCCAGGCTCTTAAGCAGTCCACCCAGAGGTTCAGATCGATGTTTTGACTCACAAAAGGGGTCCTATTTGCTTCACAGGAGATCAAATCTATGGGGTTTTCATGTGTTTGTGGGCCAAGACAGAAAGATTTTGGATTGGAGGGATGCGGCAGAAGAATGTCTGACACCTAAAGTTCAGAAATTTAGAAGTATGCGTATGGTGTCATGTTTCAGAGTTTCAGTTTCAGAAGCTTGGTAAGCTGACGAAAACTAAAGCATTAGGCCGAATATTACCTTCAGGCCGCAGATTGTCGCATCATCGATTGCAGAGCTTGTCGTCTAAGCTGCAGAATCTGCCATGGGCCAGATCCGTTGTCTTAGGGTTTGATTGCTGGGGGCTCTGATTCGAATTCCGGCTGCTTGGAGAGTTCTTGCTCGGATTTGTAGAGCTTGGTTTTTGAATTACGCTCGAGTTCGAGAGTTAGTCAAGTTCGGTTCAGGCTGGAGGTATTACTCTATTCTTCTGCGAGTTGCTTCTAGTTTGAATTCCGTCGGCTTTTGGATATTTATAGAAGCCTGATGCGTTGCCATCGGCTTTTTGGGAAGTAAAAGAAGACACACAAAATTAAAGGGAATTTGATTTCATTAAAAGGAAGTTCATTACAAGGAAAGCCAATTTTTTACAAAGGAATTAATCCTTCGGCTTTGTGATCCTACTCCTATAAAGCTACTACTACTGTTCGTCGGTACCTAGTACCTACGGCGCTTAGGGCTTCGAGCTTGCGCATCCCCGCTGCCGTCGTCGTCGCTGCCGTCGTCGTCGTCATCATCGCTGCTGAAGGTGCTGCTGCCGCCTTCAGACCCGAAGTCGCTCCAGCCGTCGCCGCCGCCGCTCTTCTCTTCCTTGCTGTCCTCCTCGGAGGACCCGAGGAACCGAAAGGGCTTGCCGCCCATCGGCTCGTCGTCATCGGAGGGGGAGTCGATCTCCTCTTCCGAGGAGGAGTCGACTCCATCCGAAGAGGGGTCTTCTTCTTCGCCGCTCTCCGACTCCTCCTGGAATAGGAGCCGAAGGTCTTCTCCTTCGGTCATGGGCTCGTCCTCCTCGGAGACGACCCCGAAATCGAACTCCTCTGCATCCCAGTGCAGAGGAGCCAGCGCTTCATACGCTGCAGTTGGGTCCCACTCCGGCGTCGGCTCCCGACTCTCTAGAATGGAGTCGATTGAAGAAGCAGGGAGAGGGGAAGAAGAAGGAGAAGTGGAGGAGGAAGAGTCTCCAAAGGAGTTGGAGTCGGAGGAGGAAGAGATGGCCATTGCTGGTGCTGGAGGATTGGGGTTTTCTGTGCTACTGGCTTGGGGAAGAAGAGGGAGTTCGCTGTGAAGAAGAGCCGATTCAGAGTGAGATTAAATAGCGAAAATATGGAAGACGGATCGGCAGTTTCACATTCTACGAGGAGCCAGTTGCAGAGACGTTGCGTCTTCCTTGGTGGTTGCAGTGTGTTTAATGAGCATTAACGGGAAGATGAAGCGACGGATTGGTTTTGGAACTATCATTGCCAAAACCAGGGAGGCATGTGTTATCGCCATAAATTAACAGGATTAATTTATGAGCTCAAAGCAAGATGGGCTTAAAGCAGAAGATTAAGAAGACTTGTAAATCGGCTCCTACGTGAGCATTTGGGCCACATGGGCCATGTATCCTTAGATTTAGTTCAAGATTAGAGATAGAGTCCAATCGGGACAAGATTAGTTTAGATTGTTTCCCAAGTCTCCGGACTATAAATATGTACCCTTTATAATTTGTAAAGGGAGAGTGTCATCACGTCTCGCAAACAACAACTCTCAGCGCATCGCCATCCCTAATCCTAGGGTTTCATCCAAGTAAGTGCCATGCTGCCCTGATCGCTTCTTGCGATCAGGGCAGCATTGTTCTTGCTTTTACCTTGGTATTACTCGTACTGAAGTGTTTTTGATGGCGAGTAATGCTAGTTATCCTGATGTTCATAGCATGGTCTTTAGTAAATCTGTCGTGCTTTATTGTTTATCATCTACGAATATCATGTTGTCTCTGTGCAGTCACGTTTCAATCTCATGCTAATTCTCGTTGCATAGAATTAGTTGCACAGAGGCAACACCCTGCTTCTTTTAAGTTTAATGGATCCGATATGTTATGGTTTGCTCTTACCTTAAGAGTTTGCATAATATCTGCTAGGTTAGGCCTTGCAAACGGATTGGATGATCCGGTGGCGTAGTAGATGCTCTATCTTAGCCTTGATAGGGATTGTTCCGGGAATCGGCTCTTGCTAGTTCTTAGGCCTCTGTTTTGGGTTATGGTTTAGTTATCTGTTACGTTCATTAGGCCTAGTCACGTGTAGGATGTTCCGATCTAGCAGTGAAGCTTTTACCATCGTGGATTAGATTAGTTAGATTTAATTGAAGCAGTTTTACAGTTATTTGCTTATCTTATCATATCTGGATACGATCAGATCCAATCTGACACCGGGACTCGATCGGCTCTTTAAAGCCGATGCAAGAGTCATCCCGGGGAGCCGACCACGGCTCGGACTTATATCTACACGTGTCTTTGTACGCAGGAAACTGTTTGGAGCACGTTCGCACCCTCATGATCGGGTATAGGTCAGGTGGCACGCCCGGCTTTCCACACATTCTCCGGGCGCGTGACGGAATTGCGGGCCGTCGACGAGGGAGCAGTGCCTGCCAGCGCCCCAGCAACCTCCCGGCTCTTCGTGTTGCCTGTCGCTGCTCGCCGGTGGGTTTCGACCGACAACAGTGGGATTATTCGTAAGAAGCCCTATACAGATTATGTTAGAGTTGTAGTTAGATGTCCCGTTTGGATTAAGATGTTGGCGTAGGACGTGCATGCATCATGCTATTTATATTCTTACGGTTGCATGTGTGAGTTGGTTTAGGGACATATGCATCACATCGTGCATCATGGCATCTGTTATTTTCAAAGTTGCATTTGAGGATTTGGTTTAAGGGGTGTAGCCCACAACTTTAGCTCTAAACTTGATTTCTGGGTGGTGACTGGTCTGACCGGTCTTGGCTACCGGTCTGACCAGTCTGACCGGTTGATCCACGTGCACAGTACCATGCAAGCCTTGCAGACCGGTCTGACCAGTCGGTTGCACCGGTCTGACCGGTTGGTGCAGACAGAACCTTGCACAATGCGTTCAAATGTTTTATTTTCTGTGCTTTCTTCCATGATTTGGATATTAGTTGCAGTCGTGATTATTTTTATGTAATCAGAAAAATGTAACTAATCCAATCATGGTTGAATGCAGAATGGCAGACCCACCGAACCCTTCTGATTTGGCCTAGGCCATTGCGGCCATGCTTACGGGGCGAGATTAGCAGACGGCACTCCTCCAGGAGATTGTGGAGCAGGGCAGAGTGCAACGGCCTGAACAACACCACTAGCCAGCTGTCCCTGGATACGAGCAGTTTCTGAGCACTCAACCGCCGATGTTTCACAAAGCAGATGAGCCACTGGAAGCAGATAGCTGGCTCCGGACCATTGAGTCCAAGTTCACCTTGCACCCGTACAATGATGGGGACAAGGCAGGATTCACAGCTCAGCAGCTCAGGGGTCCCGCACGCACATGGTGGGACAATCATATGGCCATGTTCCCTGAAGGTACTCGGTTCACCTGGGCCCAGTTTAAAGAAGCATTCAGGGCACATCACATTCCAGCAGGGGTGATCAGAAGAAAACTCACAGAGTTCTTGGCCCTTAAGCAGGGCAATAACAATGTGTTGCAGTATGCCCAGGCTTTTAATACACTCTCCCAATATGCCGGGTATCATGCGGACACTGATGAAAAGAAGCAAGCATGTTTCAGGAAGGAACTTAGCAGCAAGCTTCAAGATCGCCTAGCAATGGTCAAATTTGAAACTTTCAGTGAGCTAGTCAATGGGGCTATCATTCAGGAGAATGCCCATCTAGCTCACAAGGCGGAGAAGAAGAGAAGGGCACCGGCAGTGGGATCATATAGCAGTGCTCCTCAGAGGTTCCGCCTGGTGCAGTCGGGCCCACAGCGAGCCCCCTTTCAGCACCAGCCGCGGCAGCAGTGGAGCTATTGGCCACCTCAGTACACACAGTCACAGGGCACAGTCAGACCTCCTATTCCTCAGCAGAGTGAGCAGAAGGTTTGGGTGCAGCATCCGGGGATGCGCCCCAATTTATTTCCGTGCTACAACTGTGGGCAGCCTGGACACTTTGCCCGAAACTACCCGATGCCATCAAAGCAGGGCCAGCAGACTGGTCAATAAAGTCAGAAGCAGCAAGTGGCTCATTTCAAACCAGGACAAGTGCACTACACCACCCTCAAGGGTATCCCAGAGGGAGCTCCAGTAATGGTGGGTACGTTTTCTGTGAACGATTGTCCCGTCACGGTATTATTCGATTCTGGTGCATCTCACACATTTATTAGCAAGGAGTGTGCTATTAAACTGGGGTTGAAGATAGAGAGTATGCCCAAGTCGTACCATATTCACTCACCTGGGGAAAAGTTAATCACTAATTAGTTTGTTAAGCAAGTACCCCTACAGTTGCAAGGAAATTTTTTTCCTACGACCCTGATAATGTTACCAACCCAAAGGATAGATATTATATTGGGCATGAACTAGATGGAGGGTTAGGGAGTTAGTCTGGACACGACCTCACAATCTGTGTACATCAAATCTTCTATTCACGGGTGTATGACCTTGAATTTGAGGGATCATATGTCTTTGACACATACGGTGAATCAGGTGGAGGGCAAAAATTTGGCTGACATACTAGTGGTATGTGAGTATCCGGATGTATCCTAGGAGGATATGCCAGGCATGCCACCTGCCTGTGATGTGGAGTTTGCCATTGAACTGCAACCGGGTACGGCACCAATTTCTAGGAGGCCTTACCGGATGCCACCCAATGAGCTAGCGGAGCTAAAGAAGCAGTTGCAAGAACTGCTTGATAAAGGGTATATCCGCCCTAGCACTTCACCCTGGGGCTGTCCTGCACTCTTTGTCAAAAAGAAGGACCAGAGCCTCAGAATGTGCGTAGACTATCGGCCTTTAAATGCCGTCATAGTCAAGAACAAATATCCTTTGCCTCGGATTGATATTCTGTTTGATCAGTTAGTCGAGGCCAAAGTATTTTCAAAAATTGACCTCCGCTCTGGATATCACCAAATTAAGATCAGAGCTAAGGATATTCCCAAGACGGCCTTCTCTACTAGATATGGGCTGTATGAATATTTGGTCATGTCCTTTGGGCTAACAAATGCCCCTGCTCACTTCATGTATCTTATGAACTCGGTATTCATGCCTGAGCTGGATAAGTTTGTCGTAGTTTTCATTGACGACATTCTTATCTATTTCAAAAGTGAAGAAGAACATGCTGAGCATCTTCGCATTGTCCTCCAGCGTCTCAGATAGCACAAATTATATGCCAAATTTAGCATATGTGAATTCTGGCTCAAAAGGGTTCAGTTCTTGGGCCATGTTATCTCTGAGGACGGCATTTCGGTTGGTCCTAGCAAAATCCAAGATGTATTGAATTGGAAGACCCTGAGTCTATTTCAGAGATTCGGAGTTTCCTTGGGCTAGCATGATATTATCGCCGGTTTGTACCTGACTTTTTGAAAATTGCTAGACCCATGACTGAATTACTTAAAAAGGGGGTGAGATTTAATTGGGACGACAAATGTGAGCAGACTTTTCAGGCTCTGCGAAAGCTTCTGACGTCGGCCCTGTCCTGGCTCAGCCGGATATTACCCGACCCTTTGATGTGTATTGTGATGCATCAAGTACGGGTCTCAGCTACATTCTCATCCCTGTTTGTCCTTGCCGGATATTATTCGGCCATTAATACTTGTTGTGTGCATCAGGTACAGGTCTAGGCTGCGTCCTTATGCAGAATCAGCGAGTGATTGCTTATGCCTCCCAAGCACTTCGCTGGCATGAGGAGAATTATGCCACTCATGACTTAGAACTGGCAGCAGTGGTCCACGCTTTAAAAATCTAGCGCCATTATCTTCTGGGCAATCCTATGCATGTCTACTCAAATCACAAGAGTTTGAAGTATATCTTCACCCAGAGCGAGCTAAATTTGCGTCAGAGATGGTGGTTAGAATTGATTAAGGATTTTGATCTAGAGATTCATTATCACCCGGGCAAGGCAAATGTTGTTGCCGATGCATTGAGTCGCAAGGCTAGTTGTAGCTGCGTCTCCGCCACAGTTTTGCATGAAACTTTGTGCCAAGAAATGGAGAAGTTGAATCTGGCCATTGTGGCTGAAGATACACTTACCAACATTTCCCTTACTCCGACACTTCGGGATCAAATTGTTGCTGCTCAGAAAAATGATGTGAGCATGGGTAAGATCAGACAATGGCTCGGTGAGAATGATCCTCAGGTTCAATGTTTCCATCAAGATAGTGTGGGGCTTCTCTAGTTTAAAGATCGGTTGGTGGTGCCTAAGGACTTTGAGCTTCGGAAACAAATTTTTGATGAGGCTCATCTTTCCCGATATTCCATTCACCCGGGCAGCAATAAAATGTATCAAGATCTGAAACAGCGTTTCTAGTGGACGAGAATGAAGCGGGAAATTGCCAGATATGTGTCGAGTGTGATATTTGTAAAAGGGTTCAGGCGAGTCATTTGAGATCAGCCGGTCCCTTGCAGCCCCTAAGTATACCATCATGGAAGTGGGAAGATATTAGTATGGATTTCATTGTTGGACTTCCCAGGACCTCCAAGGGGTATGACTCTATTTGGGTTATTGTGGACCGTCTCACGAAGTCAGCCCATTTCCTACCCGTGAAGACTATTTATAGGACGCAACATTATGCTGAGTTGTATATCAGTTGAATCCTCAGTCTTTATGGGGTACCCCGGACTATTATTTCTGACCGTGGTGCCCAGTTTGTTGCACGCTTTTGGGAACAGTTACACTTAGCCCTCGGTACTCAGCTCATTCGCAGTTCAGCCTATCACCCCCAGACGGATGGTCAGACAGAAAGAATCAATCAAATTCTAGAGGATATGCTTAGAGCATGCGCGCTCACCTACAGCCAGAAATGGGATGAATGTTTACCTTTTGCCGAGTTTGCCTATAATAATAGCTATCAAGAGAGTATCAGAATGGCTCCGTTTGAGGCACTATATGGGCGAAGATGCAGAACCCCAGTGAATTGGTCAGAAGCTGGTGAGAGGAATTTCTTTGGGCCTGATATGGTTAGTGAAGCTGAAGAACAAGTCCGGCTCATACAGGCAAATCTGAAAACTGCCCAATCCCGTCAAAAGAGCTATGCAGATAAAAGACGCCGACCTCTGATATTTGAAGTTGGTGATCATATCTATCTTCAGGTATCTCCGATGAAAGGTGTGCAGCGGTTTGGCATGAGAGGCAAGTTAGCACCTCGCTATGTTGGGCCTTTTCCTATCATTGAGCGTTGTGGGCCGGTGGCATATCGTGTGGAATTTCCCCCACATTTATCAGCGGTCCACAATATCTTTCATGTGTCCCAACTCAGAAAGTGCCTTCGATTTCCAACTGATATTGTTGAGACGGAGAATTTACAGTTGGAGCCTGATCTCGTCTATCCGGAGTACCCTGTCAAAATTGTTGATTGCAAGACTAGAGTCACTAAGAACCAAGTTAGCAAATTCTAAAAGGTGCAATGGAGTAATCACTCCGAGCAGGAAGCTACTTGGGAAACAGAGGAATTTGTTCAGGCCAAATGTCCTGAGTTTCTCCAAACATACCAAGGTATATGATGTTCCGACTTCTTTTCATTTTGGCATCTTCATTCTAAATCTCGGGACGAGATTTCTTTTAGGGGGTAGGATTGTAACACCCAGGTGTTAATCAACACTAATTAAATGTAATCAGGGTCATTAGTTCTGGATTAAAACCACAAACCATGAGATAGCAAAATTTCTGTCAGCTTGGGCCAGACTGGTCTGACCGGTCGGGGCAACCGGTCTGACCGGTCGGGGCAACCGGTCTGACCGGTTGAACTGATTGAACCATTTTGTTGGGCCCACATGATTTAAACCTCTCACTCTCTTTCTCTCCCTCACCAGACCACGCCCTCACCCACCTCCCTCAGCTCCCTCACACTCCCTTCCCGAGCTCCGTCCTCCCCAAACCCTCATTCCCAAATCTCCCACCCCAAATCCATTGCAAGGCTTTGGGAGCTTCAAATCGGGGTCAAGGATCATCTTCTTCAGTTGCTCCTCCCCGGGGTGACGTGGATCCAAGTTCTTCATGAGGGAGAAGCCCATTCAAGGTAAAAAAGCTAGGGTTGGTTCGATCTCGTTTTCTAGGTGATTGTAAGTGAATCCCTTTGGTCAAACACCTCTGATTGAATCCAAGAACTAAAGCCTAGAAGGGATTAAGAATTGGTGGCTAGTTAACTCATCCAAGCTATGTCAACTAGGGTTGGGTGAATCCATCTTTCTAAAGGGTTTTAGTCGATTCCCTTGGGCCAAGATCGTCTTTATGCATCTCTGAACAAGGGCCTAGAAAGGATTTGAAATTTATGGGTTAGTTTAGCCGCGACTTGGATTCTAGTTTGTGACCTGGGTAGGACTGGTCTGACTGGTCGGAGGAACCGGTCTAACCGGTGGCGGGGTTGATTTAACTGGGACCGGTCTGACCGGTCGGGTGGACCGGTCTGACCGGTGTGGCAGTGGCTAAGAGGGGTTAGTAAGGGTTAGTTGGTGCAAATAGATGAAAACTATTTCGGGTATTGGTTGCTTATAAATTTTGTAAATCATGCCTGCATTCCGCATATCATATGCATGTGCATATGTGTAGCAGCTGCGGTGGAGGAGATCGTATACGAGGTGGTTGCGGAGCCACAGGAGTCGCAGGGGCAAGCCCCGCAGCCGGAGGTTCGTGGGGAGTTGGCCCAAGGCCCAGCTGACCCTAGCGCTGAGCAGCAGACACAAGGCAAGCCCCGGTGCATGTCCTACTATTTAAATTGTGGCAGAACCGGTTTGAATTATACCAGTTTGAGTGCACTAAGCACCTAAACGCACCTCAACTGATATAATCACTGGTCCTTCGGGTAACATCCCGATATAGCCACTGAATATCGGATCGTAACACAAGTATACATCCCACACGAAGGCGAGTCAGAGATACAACAATTCCACAATATTTTATATCACATAGATAAGGGTGTACTTTACATCAAAGTTGGAGCTAGAAAGTTGAAGAACTTTAAATATATTTTACATAAACTAATTGTAAAAGAGAAGTTCTACAGCAGAAGAGAAAAATAAGATGTACAAACGTCGTAGGGGTGATATCATGATAAGCCCTTGTTGATAAGGGCTTTATACGTCCAAGTTCTTCACCCTGGGGATGTCCAGCCCTATTTGTGAAGAAGAAGGACAACAGTTTGAGGCTATGTGTTTATTATCGACCACTCAATGCGGTTACTATTAAAAATATGTATCCTCTTCTCCGCATTGATATCTTGTTTGATCAGTTAGCTAGAGCCAAGGTTTTCTCTAAGATCGATCTTCGTTCTGGCTACCATCAAATAAAGATCAAGCCTTGTGACAATCCAAAAACAGCTTTCTCGACTAGATATGAACTTTATGAGTATCTGGTTATGTCTTTTGGTCTTACCAATGCCCCAGTATATTTTATGTACTTGATGAATTCAGTCTTCATGCCAGAGCTGGATAAATTTGTTGTGGTATTCATCGATGACATTTTGATCTACTCCAAGAATGAAGAAGATCATGCTGAGCATTTACGTATCGTTCTTTAGTGATTACGAGATCATCATCTTTATGCCAAATTCTCCGAGTGTGAATTTTGGCTGGATAGTGTAAAATTTTTAGGACATACTATCTCCAGTGATGGTATATCAATTGATCCAACTAAAGTACAAGAAGTGATGGATTGGGAATCTCCTACTTCAGTTGATCAAATTCACAGTTTTCTTGGTTTAGCTGGATACTATCGTCGATTCATTCCTGATTTCTCTAGAATAGCCAAGCCTATGACGGAGTTATTAAAGAAGGGAGTGAAGTTTGTTTGGAATGATAAATGTGAAGAAGCCTTTCAAACTCTCAAAGCACGATTGACTACTGCTCCAGTGTTGGCTACACCGGACAGTACCAAACCTTTTGATGTCTATTGTGATGCTTCTGGTACGGGACTTGGTTGTGTGCTTATGCAAGACAACCGAGTTATTGCTTATGCATCAAGAGCTCTCCAGAATCATGAGAAGAATTATCCAACACATGATCTGGAGTTAGCAGCTGTCATTCACGCTCTCAAGCTTTGGAGACATCATCTTATGGGAACTCATTGTAATATTTACACTGACCATAAGAGCCTTAAATATATCTTCACCCAAGCTAATCTCAACATGAGACAGAGACGCTGGCTAGAGTTGATAAAGGACTATGATCTAGAAGTGCACTATCATCCAGGAAAGGCTAATGTGGTTGCGGACGCACTCAGCCGCAAGTCACAATGCCATTGTCTATCTGTAGAGCCATTCAATGAAACTCTATGCCAGGAAATGATGAAACTAAATCTGGAAATGGTACCTCAAGGAAGTCTGAACCATATAGCTATCGAGCCTACACTTCATGATAGCATCATCATGGCACAATTACATGATGAAGGTATCAAAATCATCAAGGAAAAGTTATCCCAAGGTGAAGCAAAGTACAAATGTTTCCGAGTGGATCATAGAGGAGTTCTATGGTTTGAATCTCGACTTGTTGTTCCCAAGAATCATCAGCTTAGAAAATAAATCCTTGATGAAGCACATCTGTCAAAGTTTTCTATTTATCCGGGTAGTACAAAGATGTACCAAGATCTTAAACAAAATTTCTAGTGGACTCGAATGAAAAGAGAAATCGCCAGATATGTTTCTGAGTGTGATGTCTGTCAAAGAGTTTCCATCCTGGAAATGGGAGGACATCAGTATGGATTTTATCGTTGGCCTACCCACTACTTCTCAGAAGCATGATTCTGTTTGGGTAATCGTTGATAGACTCACCAAGACCGCTCATTTTATTCCAGTGCATACAACTTATTCTGCCAAGAAGTATGCAGAGATCTATCTTGATCAAATTATCCGTTTGCATGGAGTTCCAAAGACGATCATTTCTGATCGTGGGGCTCAGTTTATTGCACGTTTCTGGGAGCAATTGCAAGAATCCCTTGGAACTAAATTCATTCGTAGTTCAGCTTATCATCCACAAACTGATGGGCAAACTGAACGAATCAATCAAATCCTTGAAGACATGTTGAGGGCATGTGCTATTCAATATGGCAAGAACTGGGATAAGTGCCTAGCACTGGCAGAGTTTTCATATAATAATAGTTATCAATCTAGCTTACAAATAGCACCATTTGAAGCGTTATATGGTCGAAGGTGTCGAACTCCTTTGAGTTGGTCACAAGCTGGAGAACGCAAAGTATTTGGACCAGATCTAGTTACTGAGGCAGAAGAAAAAGTCAAAGTTATCCAGGCTAATCTTAAAGTAGCCCAATCAAGACAGAAAAGTTATGCAGACAAAAGAAGAGATCCTTTACAGTTCAAGTTAGGGGATTTTGTATATTTGCGAGTATCTCCCACTAGAGGTGTTCAACGTTTTGGTATCAAAGGGAAATTAGCACCCCGATACATCGGACCATTTGAAATCATCGAAACTTGTGGACCCGTTGCTTATCGACTTCGGCTTCCTTCTCAGTTGGCCGCCATTCATGATGTCTTCCATGTATCACAACTCCAGAAGTGCATCAAGGTACCCACTGAGATCCTTGAACCACAAGATATCGAGATTGAATCCGATCTGTCTTATGCGGAATATCCAATCAAAGTTCTTGACACCAAGGAAAGAAGTACTAGAAGGGAGAAAGTTAAAATGTACAAAATCCAATGGAATCATCATACTGAGGAAGAAGCTACTTGGGAGACTGAAATTTTTCTCCAAAGAAACTTTCCCGACTTTCTTAGAACAAATTCAGGTATCAAATACTTCCATTCCTTAGTCTTCCTATAATCTCGGGGCGAAATTCTTTTTAGGAGGGAAGGCTGTGACACCTTAGGTGTCTGCACAAGAAAACTACATTTATTTCCTATGCTTTGTGTGAATTGATTGAGCAAGGGCCTATTTTAAAATTTTAAGGACCTTTGTGTAATTATGAAATGTTCTAGGGTCAACTTTATAGTTTTATTTGAATAGGATGTGTGATTATAGCTTTTATGGAGGGTGTATTTGCAAAATGTAGTGTAATCATTGCTTGGCAGGAAATTTTTCAATTCAGCCTAGATTTAAAGTGATTTTGCATTGAAAAAGACAAAAGTCCTTTGAATTCAAATCCTCCTTATGTTTTCAAAAATAACTCTTTAACCTTTGATCAAATAAATTTTTTCACAAAATCAAAGTTGTAGATCTTGAAAAGTTGAACAACTTTCATGTTGGGCACTTTTTCATTTGAGCCCTAGATTAAAAGTTATTGCTAGTTTACAGTTAGGTCCCTGAAATTTTGGAAATTACAAACTGGTCCTTTTTCTTCCACCTCCAGCCTGCCTATCTGCTTCTCCTGTCGCCGCCGCTGTTCAGCGCCGATACCGCCGTGGAGGGCCAGCCCGGCCACCTCCTGCTTGCAGAACCGCCCCACGCGTCGCGCCCGACCGTCTCAACTACGCTTTTGCCTCGCGCTGGCGCTCTCCTCTCTGTGCCATGTGCCAAGAACCGCCCGCCGACCGCCACCTCGCTGTCGCCGTGGCCCGGCCAAGACAGAGCCCGCCGCTCTCTCCTCTCGCGCGCATGAGCACTACAAGTACCCCAGCAAGCTAATCCGAGAGCTCTTTCGCCTTTTCCTCGCTTCCACGCTCCAGAACACCGCCGCCGTTCCGCTCGAACCCCGGCAAGCTCGCCCTCACCGTCGAACCCCCTCCTCCACCCTTCCCCGCCCTCAATCGACCTCACCAATCGCTCCGCCTCACTCCCGCGCAGCTCACGGGCAACTTCTCCTCGCCCAGAACTCACCAGAAACCCTCGCCACCGTTGAACCTCCGCCACTGACCCACCTGCTTGCGTCGCGCCGCCGCTACAGCTCACCCTGACCCCGATTCCGAGCACTAGAAGGTGCGGCTTGGATCCCTTTAGCTCCCACGCCTCTTTCCCCTCACCGCCGACGACCCCCTCGCCGGGATTTGGCCTGTCAACCCCCGCCCCCCTCTCTGACCACGGCCGAGGACCCCCCTGTTAGAATTCAAGAAACCTCAGGGGGTTATCTGAATAGACCGTGACTCATGTGAATAGTGCCTCTAGGGACTTCATTGTTATTTTTGCTGTGAACTTTGAAATTCCATAGAAATTCGTAGAAAAATTAGAAAAATATAAATCTTGATGTTTTGGAATCCTCTTGAAGAGATCTTTGCATTAGAATCATAATATGTTGGGTGTTAGTTGAGAGTTTTTTCTGTAAAAATAGATTTGTGTTACTAGTGTTTAAATACTAGTTGTTTATCTTTTCCTTAACTGATGATTGATACCATGTCTTGTCGTGAAATTTTTATGGTGAGATGCTCATGTGACTCTAGTATTGCTATAAAAATTTCGTTGTCAGTTCTCATGTTTAGCTATTTATTTTATTTAATACTTGTTAAGTGAGCTTTATTCATGTTAAATAGTTTCCTTACCTAGAAAATCCAGGTAATTTTTGTAGAGCCTTGTTTTAGTCATAGGTAAAAGTCTGTAAAATTTGAGCACCAGTTCTTGATTATAACAGAAGCTAAAAATGAATATTTTTAAATTTCTATCAGTATTATTTATTTTCTCAGAATTAATTTTTTATAGATTAATTTCTGAAAAATTTATGAGGTGTTCATAATCATATTAAGTCTACTATGAAAAATTTTGAGCTTCAGAAGTATTGTGATTTGTTCTATAGAAGTCAATCTTCGTCTAGGTGCTATCTGAATAATTGTTTTATCCTGATTAAATGGATGCTGAGTTGGCATGATTTTTACAGCATAGATTACTCTGTTTACCTTCTGTTTAATGTAATTTTTTCTGAATTTACTACTATATGTGTGCTGAGTTGTTTATTTATTAGCAAACCATAATTTACTTGTTATAGGAAACCACTTCAACTTGCTTGGTGAAGTTAGTATAGTTCTTTTGTGCTGTTGATCATGATGCCTTGGGTAGTTAAAAATGTTAGTTAACTACTCTATAAACGATTGCCCATGTAATACGATTGTTTGCTATTTGTAGACTACAACTTTATCGTTAAATAAGTGTGATTGTAATTCCAGCTATTGCATTACATTTAGATACGACTGCTCTGTCGGATGGGATGTACGAGCTGATCTCGGAATCTGACGGAGGTGATCCAGAAGCCCAAGTGCACGCCGCTGTACTAACTGAAGCCCCGGACCAAAGTTCGGAAGAGCCCAGGGCTGAAATAGTTAGTAACTACCGAGAAGGCAAGCCCCGGACATAACCTATATTTCAAATTATTACCATTTACTATTATTACTTACTTGTGCATTTACAGTTCTTAGGATTTGAATTGAAACCCAAGATGCATGATCCTAGGAACCTATGTACTGAACACTAGACCTGAGTTCGATTAATTGCTAAGCTTATAGGACCGGTAAAAGTCGAGTGATTGCCTGACACTCGCGAGCTCTATAGGAATTGCTTGTTTACTTTCTGTTATCAATATAAGGACGACAGACGGGGTTGTGTTCGATATCATGACCTTATGTGAGACCCCGTCTATGTTGATGAACTTGCTAACGTCGCGGTGTGTGGTAGTGCTGGTTATGTTTTTGAACGTACTAGCCACATGCCATAAATATGGTACGCGGTAAGCCTAGTAGCCGATTGGACCGGCAGTGGATATACCTTTCACTCTCTCTTAGGGATAGGTTTTATTTTTATGTTGCGCAACACTACGGCTACGAGGGACAAGGTTGGACCTTGGAGCCCTGTAGTTGGGGAGAGTGACCCTATCCACAAGCCGGAAAGAAAGGTAAATGGTTGTTTGGGAACGACCCGACGGTGTTCCAAACGTGTGTGTTAGGTCTGCCTGGCCAGGTTAACAAATTCGATTCGAATCGTCTGCTTCCCACAGTTTGGGACTGCTTGATCTCTTTGCCACACAGAACATTATTATGATCAATCTTGATGTTTGCTTAAAGTTCTACCATGGTTGAATAGTAGTTGCTTACATAGAATGGTTAGTCAACTAGAACCTTGGAAACTAAAATTTGAAAGTAAGGACCTAGTCTAGTTAGGTGGGCTACGTATACCCGTTGATGGTTAAGTCTTGCTAAGTATTAGAATACTCAGTCTTGCTGTTGAAACCCTTTTTCAGGTATGAGTCTTGAGGATCAGATCGCTAGTTTATCTTGGCCTTGCTCTTTGCCTCCTGCCTGGTCCGTAGACGTCTTCGGCCGGCAATAACCCTGACAAGTGATACCATGCTTGGGCTAGCCTGGTATACTTTTGCAACGTGTTGTGGCCGTCGTGTTCTTTTTCCGCTACTTTTCAAACTCTAAACTTACAGTTGTGGTTTGTATAACTATTTTACAAGGTTTGGTTATGTAATAATGGTTTGAACTGGTTTGTAATCACTACTGAGCTTGTGTTGTAAAATATGTGATTGTAATATCTCTGGTCTCGCCTTCGTGCAGTGTATGCTTGTTCGATCCAAGAACCGGTGGTTGTATCAGGACGTTACCCGACAGACCAAGAATTGTTCCGTTTGAAGTGCGTTTGAGTCAGTGTTTCCTTTATAGTGATGGCCTGCGCACTTGAGCCGGGATAATTCAGTTGGTTCTACCACAATCATGACATCATTCATTCGAACCACAGCTGGTAGATGGTTCCCATTCCATCATCCAGCCAGCAGGTAAAGCACTAGGCCAAGTCATACTATTGTTGTGATCATCAGAAGGTATTCCTGAAAACATTGCCAAAAGCAAGTCTGAGTATACTAATACTCAGCAAGACTGACTCGTCTAATGGTATAACATAGCTCTTTAACTGGACATGCAAAGCTTATGAAGGCTCTAGGTTTCTTTTGCTGAAAAGCAACAAAGAGTAGGTCCTTAATTTCAAGTTTTAGCTTTCAGATTCTAGTTTCATTAGTCATTCTAGATTTGCACCTATCTATACAAAGCATGGTAGGGAAATTATTGCATCCAACAGGATTAAGTATCACCTTGGTTTCACATCTTACTCTATGTGGCAAAGAGATTAAGCAGTCTCAATATCCGTGAGAGGCGGAATAGTTCGAACCAAATTTTAATCCTTGCAAGGTAAAACTAACACACACGCTTGGAGCACTATTGAGTCACTCTCAAGCAACCGTTTGCCTTTTCATTCTGGTTCATGGATCAGTGCCACTCTCCCCGACTATAGGGCACCACTCCTCGTCCCTCATAGTCGTAGTTGTAGCTCTACAGATTTCATAACATTCATTCTATTCATTTTGTTCATCTTATCCCTAAGAGAGAGTGGGAGGTATGTCCACTTGCCTGGCTGATTGGTTACTAGGATTGCCGCGTACCATATTTACGACACGTGGCTAGTACTTTCAAACGCTTAATTAACACTACCACACACTGCGGCCTTAACCAGTTTATCAACATAGATGGATTACCACCATGAAACTTGTATCCCAATCCGTCCATGGTCCTTATAGTGATTGCAGAAAGTAAACAATCAATTCCTATAAGCTCGCGAGTGACAGGTAATCACTCGACTTTTACCGGTCCTATTAGCAAAGCATCTAACTCATACTCAAAACTAGTGTTCAATCAATAGGAATCTAGAATTATGCATCTAAGGTTTTCAATCAACTCCAATAACTTAAATACACAAGTAAATAATAACTATATGTTGCATAATTTAAAATAATGGGATTATGCACCGGGGCTTGCCTGTATCGGTGTCTATAAAGTCAGTATGTTGAGGTTCTTCCGAATTTGAGTTCGGGGCTTCAGTTAATTCCACAGTATTAATTTGAGCTTCAGAGAAATCCCCGTCTGGCTCCTGGATGATCTCGTATGTTCCGTCTGCTAATGAGTTCGTTTCTATATGCAATGCAATATTTAAAGATTAGTGAGGTGCTAGAGTATAGCTTTCCTTCACTAAAGAATTGGAAACCAATAAAGTAAACATTGAGATAAATCTTAATAATTTTACTTTATTGGACAACTGTTTATAGAGTAAAAGTAAACTTCATAAACTTCATAAAATTTTATGGAAAAGAGGTTTTTATTTTACTAAAAGGAAAGTTTTAATTATTTTCTTAAAACATAAACAAGACATAGGAAAGAAATTTTTGAAAGCATAAGCTAAAGTTTATTAAAGGTTTTAGAAAATTTTTGCAAAGTTTGACATGCTTTAAATAACACATGGTTCAAAGCTCACAAGCAAAATCATTTTTGAACATTGGATACAAACAAAAGGGGTTATTAACTAATCCTATTTTTAGATTTAAATACACAAAGTTTCAGCAAATCTTCACAACATCAAACTTGTAGAGCTAATTACAAGGAAAACAAAAAAATTGGTTTGGAAATTTTCTGATTTTTCTACATTTATCTAGGAATTTTTGAAGTTCACTGCAAAAAGAATAAAAGGATAAAGATCTTTTTGCAGAAAGGACCCTGGAAGTTTTTGAAAGCTTGCAATTGGGTCCTTGGCCGGGTTTGTGGAGGGGAACAGAGAGAGGCAGCCAGATTTCGGCGAGGCTCGTCGCCGGCGGTGAGGGGAAAGAGGCCAGGGAGCAAGAGTGAGCCATGGCGAACCTATTGGTGGCTTTAGTTGAATCGCGGGGTGGCCGGAGTGTGGTCGTCGGCGTTGAAGTAGGGCACTGCGGTGGGGTGCTCGTCGATGGCGACATTCCAGCAGGGGAGAGGCGATGTTGAGGGGCGGTATAGCATCACTAGGTCACAGCGAAGCTAATTGGGGTCTTGGGGCGATGGAGATGGCACTACAGTGGCAGATCAACGACGGCAAAGGCTCGCCGGAGGTGAAGGAGGAGGGGCGGGTGGTGTTCGTTGGAATTGGAGTCCGGCGGGGCTTTATATAGGCCGAGAAGTGGAGGATGAGCACAAGAGGAAGCTCGGGGATGGGTTTGGCAGTAGAACAAGGAAAAATGGCAACGGCGTCGGCTTCTCCACGGGCCCCGGCGAGGTGTCGTGGGTGGGTGGCGTGGCGCGAGCGCAGATGGCCAGCAGGGGTGGGGAAAAAGGCGGCGGGGGCTTGCTTGCAACGCGTGGGGGTGGCACGTCGGTGCTCTGAGGCGGCGCGGCCACTCTGGGGGCGAAATCAGCGGCGGTGCGCTCACCGGAGAAGAAGAACAGAGGCGGTACTTAGCGGCGTGTTGTGGCGAGCTTGCGTGGGCCAGAAAAGGAAAAGGGTGGGGCCAAGGGGGGGCAAGGAGGTCGGCTGGGGTCCAGAGGCGGCGAGGCTAAACCGTGGCAAGGGGAAACTGGCGGCGGCGGCCTGCCGAGCTCCTGGAGAGCTGGAGGTTGAAGAAGGAGGTGAGGACCTATTTGCAAAACCAAAAAAGTGTAAGGGGCTTACTGTAAACTAAAATTTCCCTTTGATCTAGGGCTCAAATGAAAAAATGCCTAAAACGAAAGTTGTTCAGTTTTTCAAGACCTACAACTTTCATGTTGTGCAAATTTTCACTAGATCAAAGGATTTTGAAATATTTTGGAAAGTTCGAAAGAACTTTATTTAAATAAGGAAAAATAATTTTTGATTGCAAATGCACCATAATTTTGAACTTAAATGCAATAAAGCTGCCAAAATCATGATTACTTGCATTTTGCAAGAAAACCCTTTAAAATTTTGAAATTACTCCCTAAGTTAAAAAAAAATTTGCAAAAAGGGGCTAGTAATTTTGTATAATTACAAATATGCCCTTAATTTGCATTGAAAATTTTTGACTAACAAACAAAGGTAAACACACAATGCACACATTATCCTATGTTCTATGATGATAACCACCTGTGGTGTCACATAAATTTATGAATCACTATATATATATATATATATATATATGCTTATTACTTGTGCATTACGTTTCAGGAATGGTTTAAAACTTTAGTTGCATGATCCCTAGGTTTTCCCGGGCCTTATGCTAGTATGGATAGGTCGTTAGCACTGTTATGATTGCTTCGAAGATGCAAATACTAGTTGATAATTTTAGCATATAGAATTTGGAGCTAAAAGTGGAAAAATAGGGACTCATTTAGAAACTTTTTCTGCAAAATAACCACCAGCCAAAAGCCTTGGATGTCTAGGTATGTGGGCTAAGTTATACCCACTAGTCGGGTAAGCCTTGTAGGAGGAAAACTTCATGCCTTACTCGCATATTTGTATCACTAACCTCTCTCCACAGTTGTTTTCGAGTTTTGTACATTTCAGATGAGCAAGAACGGAATAAGGTGAAAACACGCAGTAGACGCCATACAACTACGCAAAATATCGCATCCAGCGTCACCCACTTACAAAGAGGGCCCATCTGGCAGAGCAAATGGGCGCGCCACGCATAATGCATACAAGATATCAGGGCCCATATGTCAGCCTGCCATCGAAGGATAAGGACGAGAGGTGGCCAGGTGGGGCTGGCCGAGGCCGAACCTGGCCGGCCTCCCGTCCAAGTGCATTTCAAGTAGTCGCCCCTAAGTCTCCTGATCACCTTCCATACGTGCATTTGGCGGGAACCGACCCCACTAGTATAAATTGGGCCCCCTCTCACCCCTCTCAACACACACACACACTTCATTCCATTCTCTCCAAGAAGGCTCTCATCTCTCTTGCTCTCTTAGCTAGGTAGTGGAGCTAGGCTAGTTCTTCTTTAGCGAGCAAGTCGTCCTCGGGGTCGATGAGCAATCCTCGGCTCCTGGTATGGCTTTGTATCCGACTTGTCAGACTTCTATTCATAATATAGAGTTATGCCATGGTTGCTTTACTATCTTGATAGTTTATCAATCCATGCTTAGTTTGTTCATGAGTTATGCTACGGTCTTGGTTAGGCCAGATGATCTGGGTACGGATAGAGGTTTGTTGTGCTTTCGGGCTTGCTCTAGTGTTTTACTCATCCATCCGAAGGGTGGGAGACCTGGGGGCACTAGAGTAGTGACTTCATACACGAG
Organism: Panicum virgatum; assembly: GCF_016808335.1. Lineage (NCBI taxonomy): Eukaryota > Viridiplantae > Streptophyta > Magnoliopsida > Poales > Poaceae > Panicum > Panicum virgatum. Next base: position 39,853,509 of record NC_053138.1, on the reverse strand, counting down.
CGTGGTGCTCTGTAACACCCTAATTTAAATTTCCTATTTAATAACAAATTTAATTGGTTTTAATTAAATTTCTAAGGATTATTGTGTTAGTCTTGCATTTAATCTAATTTTGATCCTCAAGTAATTAAAATTTATCATAGGTTTAATTTTTGTTGTTGCATCATGCTGGAGCATTGTTTTATTTGTTGAGTGCTTGTGTGAATTCAAATTCAAATTTGAATTCATTTGCCTTGAGTTTGAATTAGAATTAGCATTAGAAAGGAAAAGAAATAGAAAGAGAAAGAAAAACCAAACCCAGCATCCAGCCCAAAACCCGAAGTGGCCCAGCCCGCCACCTCCTTTTCCCCTCCCCTCTTGGCCCAGCAAACCCCGGCGGCCCACTCCTCTCCCCTCCCTTTTCCTCAGCCCGATCCGCGGACGGCCCATGGTGCTCAGCCCAGCAGTTTCCCACGCGCTCCCGTAGCCCAGCGCTCGCACCCCCGCGTTCCCACTCGCCCTCGCGTTCTCCCTTTGACTGACAGGCGGGCCCGACGCGTCAGCTGCACACCGCTCAGCGCCCGCGCGCTCGCCTCAGCCTCAGCGCCCAGGCCCACCCGCCAGCGCCGCTCGCGCGCTGCCGCTTCCCCACTCCGCTCGCAAACCCCACCTGCCAGCGCCCACGCCCGCTCCCCGCGCTCAGCCCGTTCCCCCGCGTGACGCTGCCATCACCCCCTCGCTGACAGACCTGGCCCACCTGTCGGGCCTTCGTCCCCGCCGAGCAGAGCAATGCCTGGCCGTGATTCTCGCCGTGTTTCCGCCGCGCCTCCCTTCCCAGGCACGCACGCCAAGCCCGCAGCCGCCCTATAAATAGGATCCGCGACCTCCCGCGAACCCTATCCCCACCCCAATCTACCCCCAGAACCCTAGCGCCACCTTCGCCATGACCCGCGGCTCAGAGCTCCGCCCCCCGCCGTGGGACCGCTGCTCCGCTGCATCCTAGGCCGCCCCAACCCCGCAGAAGATTCGCCGCAGCCCTAGGAGACTCCCTACGATCCCTGCGCCAACTCGGGGCCCTTGCTTCGTCGGAATTGGGCCCGAAGCTCCGGTGAGTCTCTGCGCCGCCGAATATTCTTTTTTTCCTCGCCGCCGGCCACTTCCGGACCTCCCTGACCACGTGACACCACCGCAGGTGCACCACGAGCCGACCCGCGGGGTCCAGGCGCCCGGAGAACGGCCGCCGAACCCCGCCCGCGATCACTGTCCCCGCTCCGCCGCCGGTCAACATCGCCATCGACTTCGCTCGGCCCTCTCCTTCGAATCCGAGCTCGGTGAGCACTCCAGAGCCCATGCCTCCTTTTGCGCTAAGCTATTTAGGCCGTAGACCACTCCGTTGGCCGGGCACCGCACGCCGGCAAGCGTCCCCCTCCAGCGCCGCCCCTCGCCGTGGCGGGCTCTGTCCAAGCCCAGAAAACCCCGTCCTAGGTGCACTGGTGGATTAGCCATGTCGTGTCGATCGTCCCCGGCCAAACCCCGGCCCAAAACGAGTCCGGCAACCCCCAGCTCACCTTCTCCGGCCGCGCGCCGCCGCGGATTTGGTCACCGGCAGGCGAGCGCCGCCGCTTCCCCGCGCGGGTTGAACCCCAGCCGTCCGATCCTAGATCCACGGTCCAAAACAGGCCCAGCCCGAGTCAACCAAATCCAAATACCAGTCAGCGCCTCCACTCTTGCACAAAAGCCCTTGTTCTTCCTGGAAATCAACCCGCGCTCCGTCCGGTTCAAAAGAAATTCCAACCAGGTCCAGAACTTTATGTTTTAGCCCCTGAGTTTTCCCAAAATAGAACCCGCGGTCCACCCTTGACGTTTTTGCGAGATAGCCCCTGAATCTAAGGTTTAATTATGTTTAGGCCCTCGGTTTTAGCAGAAAACCCCCTAGAACTTAGTTTTTTCTCGCAGATAAGCCCCTAAAATTTGTTTTTGGCCTAGAATACGCGTTTTAACTCCGTTTTAGGCGTTCTTTATGTCCACGCGATCGTTGTAACGCGTAGAATAGTTTTAAACTAGTTTAGTGTGCTGTTTTTAAGTATTGATGTACTGTTCCTTAGTGTTAGCATTTGTTTGCATGAATGCTTATTGTTGTGCATTGTTTTTGGCCATGTGTTCGTGAGTAGACGTTGAGTTACCAGAGGAGCCCCAGTACCAGTACCCGGAGCAGCCGTCTTCCGAGCACTTTGAGCAGCAGCAGGAGCAGTACGAGGAAGGCAAGTATAACATGAATAACCTATCACTTTTAAATACAATTTCATACTGTAAGCCTATAAGGATTTCCTAGCCACTTTATATCCTTTATATATATCCTTTGGGGTTGCATTTTGGTTAGTTGTGCTAGGTGCCGCGCTATAACACATCATGGTCCTTTTTAATTAATTTGATTAATGGTATATGCAACTTAATTCTAAGAGTGGCCCTCTGTGTGGCTTGAGTGGCTCACGTCTCGTTAAAAATTGGTTTTTGTTAGAAACATGGTTTAGGGGGGCCAGCACGGTGCTTACTGCCTGGTTGGCCACTCTCCATAAGGACCGGTTCATAGAGCGACAACCTGGGACAATAGCGCTACCACAAGACTGGAATGGGACGGTCTTGGCTTACTAATTAGTCCATTTTGGTTCGGGAGTAACTTACCTATGGGGCAAGAGGGGAGTCGAGCTTCAATGGTGGTCAGGCTATGAGGCTGGTCTGTGTGTCTTGTACCCCCTCGAGGTGGACACCATCGTTGCATTGACTGAATCCTTAGCGGTTACACCTTACCAACGAGATTCTTTGTAAAGGCCTCGTAGTGAGTTTGCTAGTCATCTCACCTAAGGAAGTGTGATGAACAACTAGCGTAGCTCACGACTTGTGGGTAAAAATGTGCAACCTCTGCAGAGTGTAAAACTGGTATACTAGCCGTGCTCACGGTCATGAGCGGCCCAGATCCTCCTTTTGATTAGTGGGGTTATCTTCCTTTGACGAGGCAGGTTTCCCCGAGTGGCTTGGTTTCGGTTTGGTTCTCAGTAGTATCATGATTAAATTTGACTAATTACTATGTAACTGGGTTAATGGTAATTCATCAACTCGTAGTAAATAGCTTTAATAAAATTTTGCCAACACTTAAAAGCTAATGCAGTTGAGTCAGCCAACCTTAGAGCCTCATAGTTTGTGTTATACTTGTTGAGTACAAGTTGTGTACTCACCCTTGCCTCTTCTCTACTTTTTCCTCTTGGATACGCTACTGCTGCTCAGTTCCTGCCGACACGAGGGAGTTCGTTCAGCACTACCAGGACTACGAGGACTTCTAGGCGTTTGTCTCCCAGTCGACGTCCCTATGGCGCCCTGCTCAGCTTCAGAGAGTTTTTATCGTATTTGTACTTCGCTTCCGCTGTATCAGACATTTTGTCATTAATGTAATAAATAACATTCGTATTTTGATTTATTATGTCTTATTCGTGATATGTGCTGTGATATACTGTTCATTCTATTGTATATACATGTGACTTGATCCTGGCACGTATATGATTGATCGGTTTATGTTCTTTTATAAACCGGGTGTTACATGCTCGGGTATGCGGGATCCTTCGGATATGACCGTGCTCCACGGTGTGATTGGGGTAGACGGCAGGTGGTGACTGTGACACCTCAGGTGTCAATACTTTTAAATCCAATCATTACACTTTAGTGAAAGTTAAAAGAAAAATTTGGGAAACTAATTCAAAGAGAAAGGACCAAATAAAATACAAATCATACAAAAGAAATTAAAGAAAAAAGAGAAAGGAGTGAAAAACTACTCAAATTTTAATTCAAAAATGTGCACAAAATTTTTGTTGGCTCATGAGAGGTATTTCAATTGACATGTGCTCAATTGAACTTCAGCCAAAATCAAGTCAAAAACTGATTAAAACTAAAGTCCTTTTGTGCAAATATATAAATGTACCAATAGTTCAAAATGTGAGTTTCAAACGAAAATTTGCATAACACAAAAGTTGTAGATCTTGAAAAGTTATGCAAAAATGGTATTCAACACTTTCCCATTTGAGCCCTCCAAATAGGAGATAATTTTAGTTTACCGAGAGGTCCCTGAAATTTTCAGAAATCGCAAAAGAGCCCCTACCTCCATCTCTCTCTCCCGGCTTGCTCCGTTTCAGCCGCCGCCTGCCGTACGCCGCCGGTGGACTTCGTCCACCGCGCGCCCGCGGCCAAATGGACCCGGGGAAACCTCTCCGCGCCACCTGGCCCGCCCCTTGGCACCTCCTCGCGCGCACACGCGTCCCAGGCCGCTCCCGAGCCGCCACGACACCTCGGCCGGCGCAGCGCCGCTGCCTCCTCCGCCCGCTCGCCGTCGAGCCACCCAGGACCAAATCAACCGCCCCCAGTCACTGCATTCCTCCCCCAGGAGCTCCTTGGCCTATAAAGACCCCCAGCACCCCACAGTCGCGCCCCTTCTTCCCCTTCTTCCTCCTCCCGCCGCTCCGCCATGGCCGCCGAGATCCAGCTCGCGCGGACCGGCTAGCCCAGCCCCACATTGCCCCCTCCGACCACCGCAGCAGCTTCGCCACCTCCCAGTTAAGCTCCACGCGCGCGGAATCGAATCCAAACCCCCTCCCGAAGCCATTCCCCTTTTGCGCCGCCGCCGGCGAGCTCAGGCTCACCGCGGACCGGCCAGCTCCGGGGAAGACCGAGCCCGACAGCTACCCCAGAAGCATCCACGAGCTCACGCGGTGCTCGTGCGCGCCTTGTTCCCCTACCCCGAGCCCTCCTTCGCCTCCAGCGCCGGCGAACCGAACAACCGACCCGCCATCAACGCCGACGAGCTTGAACCTGTGCTCCAACCGCTCGAACGTCGACCAGGGTAGGTGTTCCTCGATCCTTTCTCCCCCACGCGCCTCCCCGTGGCAGCCCCGGTAAGCCCTGCACCGCAGAACACCACCGGCAAGATGCCACGGCGGAGAAGGCCGGCGAAGGACCCGGTTGTAATTTGTTTTTTCGTTTAAGGGTGTTTCTGCAAGTTTTACAGAGTATACCAGTGAACTTCTAAAATGCAAAACAAATCACAGAAAAATCAGAAAAATGCAAACTCAACTGATCTGGAATCCTTGTAACAAGATCTACAAATTTTGTAACATTCACATTTGCAGAAACTCAACCAAGTTTAATCTAGGGAAAAGATTAATAAAACCACCTTATGCATGTTCATGAAGTTCTGCTCATCAAATGACTTTGATTTTTGGATATGTTATCACTAATGGAATTTTAATATCACAGTAAAAAGATGACACCAACCCAAAACAGTTATCATGTTGGAACAATCAAGATTCTCTAATCTGTTGTTAGCCTTCTCGATTTAATTCTGGAAAATATGCACATGAACTTGCCCTGGAATTTTTACTGCGTGCATGTAAAACTAAAACACTGTTAGTACCTAAATTTAAGATTTGTTAGAATTCATTTGCTATATACCATGATTTATGCTTGTTTAATCAACTTAATTCCTTATATATAGTTCTTATGCTCAGAAAAATCCATGTTTATTTCTGGAGTCTCTTTTTAGCTCTGTTCCTGTCTAAGAATTTTTAGCTGCATTTACTGAGTTTTGCCTTGGTGAATAATCATGCATAGCATCTTAGGGCTAGATTTACTATTTTTGTTCTGAGTAATCTACAATGTTTCTGATCTTTATTTTTGGGAATGATCTTGTTTAGAGTATGTTCTACCTGTGATAAAAAGTTCAGATGCAATACTAGTCGGATGCATCTTGAGAAATTCATGCAAACTCATGTTAAATTAACAGAATAACTAATTTATCATAGTGAGTTAAATCTTGAAAAATTTTCTGGAGTATGTTTAACTCAGGACTAGTCTCTGGTAAAAATTTGAGAAGCAAATCCTTAGTAAAACTTTCTGTAGATTTAATCTTTGTTAATGGCTTGCTGTTTTTAATCTTTTTATCACCTCTGCTATATAAGTGTATAAAATCTGGAAAAATTTCAGTACTGAGTTTATGCTTTGAAGTTGCTTGCATAAAATTTGTAGCCCCAGAATCCATGTTGAACATTCTGTACGAAAAGATGAAGTAACTAGAGTAATCCATTTGCATGAATAGTTATAGTTCTTGCTCTATGGTAGATGCTGAAATTTATACCCTGAATGTTCAAGTTTGAATCTGAGTTACTTTAGTGTTTCATCACTAGCTCTTTAGTAGTTGTGTTGTTAAGAAATAATGAAAGCATGCTATGTGTTGAAATTAAAAATGAAAACCCAAAACCCCACTCATTCATGAATAACCGTAGTTATGTTTGCTACTCTATAAACGATTGCCCATGCAATGAAATGTGAAATCATCACTAAATTAACTTTCATGGACTACAACTTTATCGTGAAGGAAAGAAATTATATCCCTGAATAACTCAAAATCTTGCATTGCATATAGAAACGGTTAACCTCGCGGACGGAGACTACGAACTGGTGCCCGCGGACACTCGTGCGGAGCAGGAGGTTAATCTGAACTGTACTAACTTGTCCCAAGACCTGGGCCAAGCCCCAGAAGCTTTTCTGCCTGACAGTGCCCAAGAAGGCAAGCCCCGGAGCATAATCCCACTATTTTTTTTCGAATTATCATTCTGCTATCTATTTATTAATGTATGGTAATAGTTGGTTTTCTGCATTTAAGTTCTCTAGGCGTTGATCGAAAACCCTAGATGCATGATCCATAGGAACCTATGTTTGATACCGGATCTTTTTATCGACTAGTTGCCATGCTAAATAGGTACGGTAGAAGTCGAGTGGTTTCCTGCCTCTCGCGAGCAAATAGGAATTGTACCGACTTTAATTCCTGTTGAAATGTAAGGACAACGGGCGGGGTTGTGTAGTTGTGATACCCCGCTGGTGTAGTCAAAAATGGCTAAGGTCGCGGTGTGTGGCTCATTTCGCTAAGCGTTTGAAAGTACTAGCCACATACCGAGAAATATGGTAATCGGTAAGCTTAAGTACCTGATTGGACCGGCGAGTGGAACGATCTCGCACCCTCCTGGTAGAAGTAGGGTTTATTTTTATGTCACGACGTACGGGTGCAGAGTGGTCGGACTCTGTAGTCGGGGAGGGTGTTCCGGATCCACGAACTGGAAAGAAAGGGGAAAAGTAGCGTGGGCGGGAGCGAAGTCGATCCCCATGCGTGTGGTCTAGGTTCCCTTGGCCAGGTTGAAATTCGATTCAGAATCGTCCGCCTCTCACGGCATGAGATTGCTTAATGTTTTCGGTCACACAGAGTAACAAGTGGAACATGATGATGATAATACTGCTGGTTGATTAAATGATTGCTCTACCATGTTTGTGTAGAGTTAGTTGCAAATTAGAATGGTTAATCCAACTAGAAGATGGCTAGATAAAATCTGAAAATAAGGATCAACACTTAGCGGCATTTTTGGCAAACAAACCCCACCAACCAAAAAGCCTTGCATGTCTAGTTATCGGACTATGTTATATCCGGAGACGGGTCAGTCTTGCTGAGTAATAGTATACTCAGCCTTACTTGTGGCACTGTTTTTCAGGTACTAACTTTGAGGATCTGTTTGCGAGTCTTACTTGGCCTTGCACTCTGCCTCCGGGTTGGTCTGTTGAGTGGGATGGCCCTTCAGCTGGTGCTAATCACCCTCCCGCTGAGTGACGCATTCGTACGGGCTTTACCGATGCGTCACGTTATTTCGTTAGTTATCTTTTAATGCTTCCACTGAACTTTGAGACTTGAATAATTGAGGAGTTGGAACTTCGTAGTACTTCGCTAGTCTGAACATGGTTTGTAATAAATTTTCTTTCCGCTGCAATCACTCTGAGATGTATGAAATGGTTTGTGTTGTAATCTCTGGGCTCACCTTCGTGTGAGTGTTGTCTGCTGATCCTGGAATAGCGTGGCTTTTATCGAGGCTTCACTCGAGGAACTACCGGTGAGTGCCAAATTAGGTCAGAGTTGCTTAGCAACGAAGATCAGTGCACCCGGGCCCAGTAGTTTTGGGTGGTTCCGCCACAGTGACAGCCCTGTCCGTCCGGCGTAACAGCGGTGTTGCGTTTAGCGTACTCCCCGACGTTCGGGTTCGGTGTAGGAGTTCATGCAAAGAGGTAACAGAACTCGATGTACCCCGATGCGGGACCTTCTCCCCGCTATCCCATTTTCCTAGCACCTGCAGTCCTAACCATGATCTAACATGACCCCAGCTTTGGATAGAAGCACTAGGACACCTAACCTAGCCTAAGCTCCAGCTGACTTGACGTAGGATAGAGTAGACCTTTCTTTTATAGTTTCTCTCTTTTATTCCTTCCTCTTGGAGTGTGGATGTGTGCTGTGTCGCATTACCCTTACTTATTCTTTATCTGGACTTACCCCTGTTAGAGTATTGCCTATGGCTTGAGGTACAATGTCAAGGTTAATGTTGAGTACAATACCTTTGTTGCTACCATCCTTTGGGACACAAATAAATGACGATACCCTTACTCTTCGGGTCAAATGCTACAACGGTATATCCGTGCGCTTGCGGATCCTTCTGTAATCGTATTAATTATACCACGAGAGTGGCACCCCTTGGGTGCAGTTGCTAGGATGGGTTCGGCGCCCTCATTTCTAGCGATTGCACTAAGGACTGCCAACAGGCATTTCTGGTGCCGTTACTAGGGATTAACCATTCCTAGTGATTGCGCTAAGAAATGTCAACAAGCATTTCTGGCGCCGTTGCCGGGGATGGCATGTGAACAAAGATATTGTGCTGATATTAACTTAGACCTTGTACTCAGGATATAGTCTTTACTCTTTCAAGCTAATGTCACTTTATGTCTTCTTTTATTTTTGATTTGAAAGAAGATAGGAGTAGTGTATGACTGGTTTCTCCCTGCCGAAAAACTACACAGATAATCCAGAGAGGCTCGTGAGAAGGGCACGACGTCGCGTCATTCCTCCTCTCGCTATCCTCCCGGCACAGGAACCCATTTCGGAAGCACCACTCGTTCTTGAGGCTATGGCTGAAAAGACTCTCCATGAGTTCTCCGTCCCCTCCACCGACAATGTGGCCACTGGCCCTAACATCAACGTCGGGGACGTGAACTTCGAGCTGAAATCAAGCCTCATCAACATGGTGCAGGCTAGCCCATTCTGTGGCAAGCCGAATGAGGATGCAAATGCATATTTGCAGAACTTTCTGGAGCTCTGCGACATCGTTGTCATATGCGGTGTCACCGCCGATGTTATCAAGCTTCGTCTATTTCCTTTCTCCCTCCTGGGGAAGGCGAAACAGTGGTTTTATAAAGAAAAAGACATCGACACCTGGGCCAAATGCTCCAAGGCGTTCCTCGCAAAATTCTTCCCGTTGGGCAAAACAAAAGCCCTGTGCGAGAGAATTTCAAGTTTCCAGCATACAGGGATGGAATCCATCCCAGAAGCTTGGGAGAGGCTGCAGGAATACATCATGTCCTGTCCTCATCATGGCATGGATGAGTGGCTCGTCCTGCAAAGCTTCTACAATGGGCTCACAACATCTCGGGCCAATATTGATGCCGCTTCTGGAGGAGCCTTCCTCGACCTGACCATAGCCAAATCCAAAGCATTGGTCGAGAAGATGGTCTCCAACCAGGGGTGGAGCGATGAACGACTCCAACCCCGCACGAAGGGCATGCATACCGTCAAGGAGACGGATATGATTGCCACAAAGCTGGACCTCCTCATCAAGAAAATGGAGGAAGGGAGCAAACAACCAATCCATGCTCCTGTTTACGCCATGGGTTCGCACTACACATGTGAAGTCTGTGGCAATGAAGGACATTCGGGGAACGACTGCCCCGAAACCCATGAAGATTACGCCTACCTCAACAACAACAATAATGGGTACCGTCCACCACAAGTAGGCCAGGGGTGGAACCAGCCACATCCACCTTTTCAGGGACGTAACAACTACAATCCTTCTTACAATTCGAATTTCAATTCGAACCAACCTCCCTTGAGAGAACTTGTTCTTGGCCAAGTTAAAATCAACGAAAATATAAATAAAAAGCTTTTGGCCAATGACAAATCCCTGGAAAGTTTAAATGTTAAGTTTGAAAGTTTGTCTTCAACTCTTAAAAACCAGTCAAGTTTCAATAAAAAGGTTGAATCTCTTCTTGCTCAAATAGCTGCTTCTGTTCCTGTCTCTGAGAATGTTAAAGCGGTGACCACAAGGGGAGGTAAGTCCACTCGTGATCCACCACACCCTAAGCATGCAGGAAAAAGCACCGGCAACCCAGGAAGAAGAACAACCAACGGAACAGGAAGAAACCAGGGAACCAGAAAAGGGAACGGCTCCACAGGATTATATTGAGACCAGTTTCTTGCCGTTCCCCACCCGTAACAAGAAGGCAACTATGGATGAGCAGTTCACCAGCTTTGTTGAGATGATCCAGAACATACATGTTAACGTCCCTCTACTGGACATAATGCATGTGCCGACCTACGCATGCTATATCAAGGACATCATCAACAACAAACGGCCGCTGCCCACAACAGAGGTTGGTAAGCTCACAGAAGAGTGTAGCGCAGCTATACTCAACCAAGCCCCGGAGAAGAAGAAAGATCCAGGATGCCCACAATCACGTGTTCAATCGGGACACAACACTTTAGCCGTGCCTTGTGTGACTTGGGAGCAAGTGTCAGCGTGATGCCAAAAGCTGTCTACGACAAGCTAAACTTCACACACCTCATGCCAACCCTGATGCATCTCCAGCTGGCAGACTCCACGGTACGGTATGCAGAGGGGATTGCAGAAGACGTACTGGTAAAAGTCAGGAACTACTTCATCCCTGTCGACTTCGTGGTGCAGGACATGGACATTTCCAAGGATACACCACTCATCCTAGGAAGACCATTCCTAAGCACCGCAGGGGCACAAATCAATGTTGGAGCCGGAGAAATCTGCTTCAATATCAATGGCAAGGAAGAAAGATTCCCATTTCAGCCCAAGGTTGAACAATACTCTATGATCAAAATCAAGTTTGGCCAAATCCACGAGGCATACAAGAAGTCGTGGTAACACCACGAAAGAAGGACAACATGGTCAGCCTCGTGAAAGAAGTCATAAAGGAGGGTAATCATGAAGAGGTAGTAATATCAGCCCAGACAACTCCACAAGATCAACCCTCCTCATCAAAAATGAAAAAGGTGGAGAAAGCACAGCAATCCGTCACTGCTCCTCTCAAGACGGGTGCTCAATCATAATCGAAGAAGAGTCGTGCATGTTGGACTTAAAACGACGCGCCCTTGCCAAAGGTAAATTGGTATTTATCTCATATTTGGTTTTCTCCCTTTCCAAATTTTCTTTTCACCTCTTTTGATTTCTCCATTGCATGTTTGAAATTTTCAAAATTGTTTCCTGCATGCTGGAATTTTTTCTAGCACTTTTACCTTTTTACAAAAAAATACCAAAAAATATTTTTTGAGTTATAAAATCCTTTAGGAGAAATAATTTGGACATCTTTTCGAGCAAACTTTTGTCCGTGCACCATATTTTTGAAGTTTATAACCATTGAGGAAGCAACAGGCCAAAGGGGGGCACCAGGGGGCCCACCTTGGGGCCGGCCGACCCCACAGGTCGGCCGACCCAGGGCCAACGGCTCCTGGGCCCCACCTTCTCCAATGGCTTCCTGACCATTGTGCCTGGCTCTTCCTCGGGTGCACTTGCCCAGATTCTTTAAATAGAGGCCGAGAGAGGGGTGATGAGCTCTCATGCTCCCTCTCTTCACTCTCACTCCCTATCACACATTCTTGCTTAGGTTTCCTTTGGATTTTGGCTCAAGTTTGATTGCAAGAACACACTCTCTCTCATTTCTTTGCTGCAAGATTGTCTACGCATTTGGAAGAACAACTTTCGGGTAAGAGTTTCATTTTCATTTCACTAACGTAACCCGAATTGAGTTGTTCTCGTTCGTTCTTGTTCGTTCTTGTTGCAAGCATGAGAGGTGCAGGACGTAAGATCTCCGGAGCTCTCAAGAGAATGACGGGGTTAGGCTCGTCCCATTCACAAGGCGAGTCAAGCTCTCATCATTCCTCTGAACCTGCACTAACACCGACCACGATGGACTATGAGCAAGACGAACAAGAAGAACAGTTCGAGGAGCAAGCCGATGACATGGAGATAGATGAGGATGATGCACCGTACCTCGATTTGCGAGATGACCGCGAGCGTCAAGCCTACGCCATGATCAAGAATTGAAGCTTTGGTCATACCAGAGCCTTCGATCTGGACCTCCTCGAGAAAACAGGTATGGATGTTGACTTCGCTAGTGTTTGGCATGCGGTTGGATGGGATGGTTTTGTGCCCGTTGAGGAGAATGGTTCTCGTCTCCTCACCATCCAGTTTCTTTGCACTCTTCGGGAGGTAGACGATGGTGTTTCTTTCCGACTTTTTGGAGTTGAACGCTATTTTAATTAGAGAAATTTCAGTCACCTCCTTGGTTTTAGCGCGCGCTTGCCGGTTTCCCTTGCAAAAGCTTGCCGTGGTTTTGATTGACATGAGTTTTGGGGTTTGATTTCAGGTCAAGTTGTTCATGGCAAGTTTGCACCTCGGTGCAACGACATACAAAATCTGACTCTTCGTTTGATGCACAAGTGGGTGGCTATCACTCTCTTTCCAAGAGATGATCCACGACCAGTGGATAACGATGAGATGATCATATTATACGCCATGGTCAACAAGATCCGAATCTCCCCCGCAAAAGCAATGGTTAAGCAATGGCTCACAAATTTTCGGATGACGGGTCCTATTGAATGCACTTCTTTGATTACCCGGATCGCATCAAACATGGGAATCTTAGACGGGAACCCCGTTCCCTTCATTGAGGAGCCCTGTGTTATGATCGATGAGGCGTACTTGGTTCAAGGTCACACACTCAAGAAAGGCCAGGATGACTCCTTAATTTTCTTTTTGCTGAGTTATGCAAATGAAATTCCATTGCCAAACGCTGGATATCACTTGTATAACTGTCGTTCGCTAACCATCCCTCTTGTTCCACAAGAGGAGAGCCGCAGGCATAGTTTTTCTGGTCTTCCTGGCAGGGTTACAAGAAGCAGGGCCAGAAGGGAGGAGTTCATGTAGCAGCAACCTCAGCTTCAACCACAGCAATATGAGGCTGGAGGTTCGTCATGGAAGAGTGCCAGCTCCACCGAGTGGGCACGGCAGGCCTCAGGGCACCAGTCCACCAGTTCCAACTCTAGTGGTCCCCCGCGACGTACAACTTCGTCCAGAGGATTCGCCACTCTGACTCGGCAGATGGGCGAGCTGAACGTGCGCACCACCAACATCGACGAGTCGCTGGGCCAGCACATCAAGTCAACTCAAAACTGGCAGCGATACACAGGCGAGAGGATCCGCAACCTGGAGCAGCAACAGCAGCAATCCCAGGAGGAGCGGAGGGCCTACTACCGTTGGGCTGGGTTTAATCCCAACCAGCAGCAGTGAGCCTGAAGCTAGCTTGGGGGAGGACCCCCATGAGAGGTACCTTGTATCAAACTCTATCTTTACTGCTTTCAAAACCTTGCATGAAACCAAACAAAAATTTGCAAAATTCTAAAAATCTATAAAAACTTGCATAACTAAAATCAAATAAAAATTAGCAAAACCTTTAAAAACCCAAAAATATTTACTTGCTTTCCAGTATGTGTAGTAAGCATGTGTAGTTTTTCCTTATTGAGATGATGAATAGTTGCTCTGTTAGTTCCTATTTTATGCCTAGTTACAACCTTGTGCTCTCCCTAAGTTCTGTGTTTGGTGGCTAGATGTTCAAACCTTAAGCTTGAAACTTGTGGGTAGCAAAAAGCAGAATTCGAATCTAGATTGTTGTGGGTTATGATATGGCTAAAAAGGGTTGTTATGATCTTCTCCTACGTGATGCTTGATATCCGGAGTATTTCTTTTCAAAAATACAAAAAAATAAAAATAAAGTTCCTCGGTGATATGTAATTCTCATCCAGAGCCATATGAGTTATAAATTTGAAAAACCTTTCCACATATGCAACTTGTCTTCTCATTGAGCTTTGTCAAATTGTTGTGACCCTTTGAGAGAATTACTTCATACGCCCATGATCAAGATCACGTACACATCCACTCACATGCCATACTTCTACACTTGGAAGATAGCAAGTACATCCATCCACCCATAAATAAAAATCCACATTGTACCATGTCTATCTCTCTCCAAAGTTATCGTTATAATGTATGGGCTATACAAAAAAAAAATAAAAGATGCATACCCAAATAAGGTATGCCACATGCCCACAAGACATGTCAAAAAAAAGAAGAAGAAGAAAAGATGCATACCCACAGAAGGTATGCCACATGCCCACAAGGCATGTCAAAAAAAAAGAGAGAAAAGAAATATAGCCCATATAAAAAAACATATATATACAAGGGATAGGGAATTCATATAAAGGAGTTTCATCCACCATCCACCAAAAATATCCACACACTTGCACTTCTTGATCAAGACTTATGACTTGTTTCTCCTTTGGATCCGGTCTTTGAATTAGCGAAATATGAGAAGCAAGTTTGCCATTATATCCTCCATACCTATAGATCCACCAAAAAGAAGCCATTAGAAGTAGGATGGAAAAAAAGGCACATAAAAACACCTTGGTGAGAAATGAAACACATTGAGCGATCCGAGAGATCACCCGAGGAACTACAATATTTCTTTTCAAAAATTATATAAAACCTCCGGATTGACGGTTGAACAAAGGAGTGGTAAATGGTACTCTATAAAGCCGTTCTGACCTTCAACCGCCAAAGATGAGGATGATGCTATAAGCCCCACAGGAGTAAGGTAAAAGGTGCGAACAAGGCCAACTTATTCAGAATGAAGGTAAGAACACTCGGTTGTGCCTTGGGCATAAGTCAGGAATGCGACATTGTAGCAACTCCTGATCAACAACCTAAGTCTAAAATTTTGCTCGGGACGAGCAAAGGGCTAGCATGGGGGAGTTATTGACGGTGCTTAAGTGCCATTTTCACCCGTCAACTATACTCAATAATAAAGGAAAATTGCATGCCTCACTCGCATATTTGTATAACTAACCTCGCTCCACAGTTGTTTTCGAGTTTTGTACATTTCAGATGAGCAAGAACGGAATAAGATGAAAACACACAGCAGACGCCATACAACTACACGGAATATCGCATCCAGCATCACCCACTTACAAAGAGGGCCCATCTGGCAAAGCAAACGGGCGCGCCATGCATAATGCATACAAGGAAAGATATCAGGGCCCACATGTCAGCCTGCCACCGAAGGATAAGGACGAGAAGCGGCCAGGTGGGGCCGGCCTCCCGTCCAGGTGCATTTCGAGGAGGAGTCGCCCCCAAGTCTCCTGATCACCTTCCATACGTGTATTTGGCGGAAACCGACCTCCACTAGTATAAATAGGGCCCCCTCTCACCCCTCTCAACACACACACACACACACACTTCGTTCCATTCTCTCCAAGAAGGCTCTCCTCTCTCTTGCTCTCTTAGCTAGGTAGTGGAGCTAGGCTAGTTCTTCTTTAGCGAGCAAGTCGTACTCGGGGTCGTTGAGCAATCCTCGGCTCCTGGTATGGCTTTGTATCCGACTTGTCAGACTTCTATTCATAATATAGGGTTATGCTATAGTTGCTTTACTATCTTGATAGTTTATCAATCCATGCTTAGTTTGTTGATGGGTTATGCTATGGTATTGGTTAGACCAGATGATCCGGGTACGGATAGAGATTTGTTGTGCTTTCGAGCTTGCTCTAGTGTTTTACTCGTCCATCTGAAGGGTGGGAGACCTGGGGGCACTAGAGTAGTGACTTCATACACGAGCGTGGTGCTCGGATATGCGGCATCATTCGGATATGACCGTGCTCCTCGGTGTGACTGGGGTAGACGGCAGGTGGTGACAGCCCTGTCCGTCTGGCGTAACAGCGGTGTTGCGTTTAGCGTACTGCCCGACGTTCGGGTTCGGTGTAGGAGTTCATGCAAAGAGGTAACGGGACTGGATGTACTCCGGTGCGGGACCTTCTCCCCACTATCCTATTTTTCTGGCACCTGCAGTCCTAACCATGATCTAACATGACCCCAGCTTTGGATAGAAGCACTAGAACACCTAACCTAGCCTAAGCTCCAGCTGACTTGACATAGGATAGAGTAGACCTTTGTTTTATAGTTTCTCTCTTTTATTCCTTCCTCTTGGAGTATGGATGTGTGTTGTGTCGCATTACCCTTGCTTATTCTTTATCTGGACTTGCCCCTGTTAGAGTATTGCCTATGGCTTGAGGTACAATGTCATGGTTAATGTTGAGTACAATACCTTTGTTGCTGCCGTCCTTTGGGATACAAATAAATGATGATACCCTTACTCTCCGGGTGAAATGCTACAACGGTATATCCGTGTACTTGCGGATCCTTCTGTAATCGTATTGATTATACCACGAGAGTGGCACCCCTTGGGTGCAGTTGCTAGGATGGGTTCGGCGCCCTCATTTCTAGTGATTGCACTAAGGACCGCCAACAGGCATTTCTGGTGCCGTTACTAGGGATTAACCATTCCTAATGATTGCGCTAAGAAATGTCAATAGGGCCATGCAGACCGGTCTGACCGGTTAGGGTAACCAGTCTGACCAGTGGTGTTCAATTGGGTGTGAGTAGTAGTAGACTAGTAGTGTATGAACTTTTCTTTGGTGTAAATTCTAGTTTCAATAGTTGTAAGACTTGTAAGTTATGTATGTATTTGTACCTGGTTTGTAAAACTATTGTATTTGATCTCAGTTTGTAAAAGTTATGTTTTATCCTATTATGTCACATTGTTGTACTTTCAAGTATTTGTCGCGCTTGTACTATCTGCGTCCACCTTCGCGTGGGACTATCGGTATTATTTCGATCGGGCCGTGGGTTGAGAAAGGACCGTCAAATTAAACCATTAAGCTAATGCGCCCGATGTGTTCAAATGACGGCCATTATATTTAATTTAGAGTTTTAATTTGACGGAAGGATGGAGAGCGGCGCGGGCGGAGGCAGGCTGACTCACGCTGATGTCGTCGCCGATGGAGTCGATCTCCTTGCTGGCCCTCTTGCTGAACCAGTAGCTCCCCACCTTGTTGAGCACCTGGTCCATGTCCACCCCTCCTCCCCTCTTTACCCTCCCCCCAAATCCAAACTCCCCCGGGCTCGATCCGGTTCGGAGCGGACGCGACACTGGGCCTCGTATCGAATCGGGGAGGGATCGGGGATGGGACTGAGGAGGATGCTGCTGGCTTGCTGCGCTCGACGTCGTCGTCGGGGATATCTATCTGACGTTGCTTCTCCGTGGGGTGGACTCGCGTCTGCGGCGGGGTCACGCACGCACGCTCCTTCTTCGTCTCTCTCGCCGGCCCTCCCCGCGTGCGGTCGCCGTACGCGCCGTCGAGGCGGACCGCGTGCTGGGGGCTCTCGAACGCACCCTTTTAGGGCGTGGACCGGGTCCAACTTCAAGTGATGAGGTGGTGGTTGTTTCCTCTCTTTCCTCGCAAAGGGGACGGCGTGGTGAAAAGGCTTCTCTTTTTTTTTCTGAGCGAAAAATGGCTTTCCATCGGCGCCTCGGCGGGACGAACGTGACGTCGCATCTGCTAGATGCCACGGCTCTTTTCGACTAGAATACAAAAACTGTTAAATGAAATGAACTTGCTGAATTTCTTAAACTCGTCTGAACCAGCCATGTTCAGAGCAAATTTTGTCTATCTTAGAGGCTGAATTTGAAGACGTGCCTGAAAGGAAAGTTTTAGACGAATGTTAGGGCTACAACTTTTGTTTTGGACGATTTCAATGTTTAGTAGTGGAATTTGGATAAAAAGGGGTCTAAAAATGGGTATTTCGTTCAGTTTTAGCCTGATTCAGACTGCTACAGTACCCGGCCATCCTTATCTTCCACCGAGCACCTCTCGATCGAGATGGCGGTAAAAATTCAAAGTGCTCACACGTCGAGCATGCAGCAGAGACACGTCTAAGCAAGCGAGCAGGTGCTGGCAATCGGATCACAGTGAAGATTTCAAATATATACTGCCCCGAAGCAGTTCATCGTCATCCTCCCGCCATTTTTCCCCCAAACCAAGCTCTCTGTTCCTCACCGATTTCATCGCACTCGCGCGTTCCTAGTTCGATTCCTCGCATACACATCACCACCAGCTCTCTCTCGACCGATTCGAAGAGTTTCTAGCCCTGCCATTGACCTCAGCCGCTAGCTCGCCATCGTCTTCTTCCTCTGGTCACCATCGAGCTGAGAAGCTAGGTCGCCGGTGAGCTTTAGGTTCCCGATGTTTTGGGTCTTGTTTGGGTAGTCTAGGAGGTTGGTTAGGTGTCGTAGAGGGTGTGCGTGCTGGTCGCCGTGTTGTTCCGTGGCCAGGGAGGCCGGAACACGCGCGCGCCGCCGTGGCCCGGTGTGGTCACCGGGGACGCCGTGGAGCTCTGAGCTCCGGCGGTCCTGGGGCCCGGGCTATGGCCGTAATGGGTTCTGGGGGTGGTTTCTGTGCCCCTCGAGCCCTCCTTTCGGTGCGGGGAGGCGCCACCCTGGCCGGCCGGCGTTGGCCATGGCGGGCCGCCGCCGCTATGGGCGTTCCTCGCTGGGGTGTCGTGGGTCCTGGGGTGGGGGGGGGGGGGTTTGGGGGTGCGGGTGGTGCAAGGAGGAGGAAGAGCTGGGCCGCGGGCCTGGGGGCCAACCTCTGGCCGCTGGAGCCACCGCTCCCTGCCCATGCGTGGGCGGTAGAAGCAGGGGAGTTGGCCTTCCGTGAGGGGAAAAGAAGAGAGGTGAGGGAAGAAGAAAAGAAAAGTGAGGGGGTTAAGTGAAAGAAGAAGAATTTAGTAGAGAAGAAGGAGAAGTTAGAGGGGTTCTCCTGTAAAATTATTTAGGTTTTATTAGAAATTAGATTTCAATTTTGTTTTCTTCCATATTTACTTATAAATTTGTAGAAATGTCCAAATCTAATAAACCCAATTTCTTTAGGATGGTTTTGTTTTCTTTTATGCATTAAGGCTTTTAAACCCTAGGAAAAATAATAATAATATTAAGTATTTATTTCTATGCCTTTTATGTAAGGTATTTAAATAAGTACTTAATAATTATAAAAGGTGTAAAATTTGAATAATGCTTTATAATTCATAGGAATCAGGTTTTGAGTTAGAAATTAATTATGACACCCTTTTGTTTAATAAAAAAATTGCTTAGGATAGGTTAGTAATTAAGAAAATTGTGGGTTAAGCTTTTTGTGGGTAGAATAGTGTCGACTTACAATGTTATGTTGAGATAAGTTGTACAGTCTTTTTTTATCAAAAGTTTTGCATTCTAACACTGACTTGCATCCTACCGTAGAATCTGAAGCACCTGATGTGGAGTTTGTGGAATTATATGAAGACCACCAAGAGACCAAGCAAATTCTTGAGCTTGTTCCTATTGTTGAAGGAATTCTTGAAGATACTAACTTAGCAGGAACCCAAGGCAAGCCCCGGTGCATTTATACCTATGCTTTTACAATTATTATGCAATCACCAAAACTGGTTTATTACATGATTGTGCATTAATTCTAGGAGTTGATTACAACCTAGTTCTTTTATGTATAATCCATCCTTGTTTAATAGGACATCTTTGCCACCTTCTCAAACTTAATTAGTAATGTCCTATGCTTAGCAATGCTTAGTTGTTACTTGTAGTAACATTGCTACCTAATTATCTAAGGTTAATATGGTTCTTACTTTGACCAAGGAAATGGCTTGATTTTAAGTTGTGGGCAGAAGCTAGTGATGTAGTTCTGTCCATTGGAACTATTTTGTTAAGGACCGTTCGTTGTCTTAACCTTTGGTCAAGTGATGCTACCTGGTTGCTTACTGCCATTGGGAACCAGCAAGCCTGGTAGATTAGTTGGCTCTTGGATTGGAAATAATTTGTACCCATGCTTGGCGTGTGGGAGAAAGGCAGGAGTGTTGCCTGAAACTCACATTGGAGATCAGGCCAGACGTGGGATCCCATGTGGGGGGTGCGCCTCTGAGTTCGGGTAACTTTGCTTCTGGTTCTTGGGTACGACTAATTGAAAGGTTGTTTCGTACAGCCTCGAAACTATACTTAACTGGTGATTAGGTATCTCCTGCAGGATGTAAATCGGTCCGGATCGCCGCAATTCTCGGTTATGAATGCACTTGATCATCGCTTGAGCATCGTAGTTAAGAAAAGTATTTATGATGTTTTCCTTGGAATTTATATTACTGGTTTCTTAGTGCTTCTTGTTATGAAAACTGTTTTATCATCTAGATGTTAAGTAATTATTAAATTGCAGTTAAAATCACAAATTAAGGACTCAATATTAATAAGCTTTATGCAAAATTATCAAGTCAGCCAGTCCACTAAAAAGCCTTCATACTCCTTGCAATTTTTTTTATTTCTTTTAGTCGCCAGTCTTGCTGAGCACCTTGGTACTCAGGGTTTTTATTTTGTGGTTTTTCAGAAGTGCAACAGCCGCCTGCTGAAGATGATTAACTGAAGAACCAAGTATTTGAAGGTCTCCAAATACTTAGTATGAGCTTTAGATGTTATGTTTAATTACCGCTTACTGGCTTGTTTGTTTTAAACTCTTAGAATGGTGTAACCTGCACTTAAGTTTGTTTCAAAAGTACTCGTTTGTAATAATTCGTACCTTTTAGTATTTATGTAAAAATGTAAGGGTTGTTGATGCTCTCCCTTCGTGGAAGCGATCCTGATGTACAGTTGAGATTCGAGTTGTACGTGGATGATTCGGGTCGTCCTGAGGACACTCGACGGACTACCGGATTTAAGTTTTTTTAAATGCGTTTACTAGAAATTATTATTGTGGCAATAATTGGCGTACTTAAGCCAGTTTAAGTCGGGCGGTTCCGCTACAGAGACCCGCTACGACCCGATCGAACGGTTCATATCGCGTTTTGGCCGAATCCGACGGTTAGCCAGTTAGTGGGAGATGTGGACGGATCCACCGCCGGCGAAATAACCCAGCTTCCGATTCTTAAAGATTATACCTTTCTTGCTTATCCCTTCTACGGCTCCGCCTGCTACATCTTGCTTATCCCTCTCGTCTGCACCTGCCAAGTGTTGTGGCCGCTTTGATACGTGCTATCCTGGCATCGACTGCTCCACTGCTGTGCTGTGGCTGGCCCTGTGATGCACCATGGATCGCAACAGGGCAAGTGCAGAAGTAAAACGCCGCCCACCCAGTAGCAAGTTTGCTCCCGCAAATTGCAACATGTTACACGTTGGCAGCCATTACCTGGCTTAACCTGATGCATAATTGCAGATCCAGTGGTGGAAATGACGCATCCGGCCGCGGAAGCACTGGATTTGGCCATGGAGTGGTTATGTCGTCGATGAGGCTTCATCACCGGCAACTATGGACGCGTGGCGCGTGGGAAAGATGGTGGAGGGAGTTTCGCGGCCGACAAATGGGCAGTGACTGGCGGCCGGGTACGGGCGAGCAGGGGCGAGGAAGGCCGACGGCGGGAGGGAGAGGAAGGAGACGAGCGGGGACGGACGACGACGAAGCCAATGGGCGAGGGAAGAACTGAAAAGGAGATGATATTTTCCCGTGGGGTGGGAGCGCCCAGAGCTGCCACCGCAGCAAGAAACCAGGCATGTGGCAACTGAAGGCGCCAGGCGCCAGCAGCGCATCACAGTTCCGAGGATGGCCGACCCAGCTAAAAAGTTTAGCGGCTGCTGTGATCCACCCGATGAGCATCACAGGGCCAATGATTTTCGGGCGACGTGGCAAGGCTGCCCCAGCGCCTCCCCCGCCACGATGTTATCGTAGATGCCTACGTATTTTATTTTAGGCTATCAGACTACTGTTTGAGAATGAATAATGCAGTCTAGAGAAACCTGTATATTATTAAGAACATGTGTGTCCTTGTTTGATTTGTCTTATGATTTGGCTAAACAGGAGATGCAAGATATTAGCATTTAATTTGTCTTCTCGATGCCGGTCTTGCCGTGGCGTGGCGAATTAATTTTGACTAAGCTCATTCAGTGAACCTGGAGCCTATATGCCTAGCATTTGTATAGCCCAAATTATATGTATGCGCTTCGTTTTTGATAGTCTACATGCAAATGATGAGTGTAAGGAGACCACATGCATGTTACCATGGATTTTGGCATCCCTACTGCAAAAACCGTTTTTAGAGGCAGGTAAAAATAAATTTGTATGGACGAACATCTCACCCACCTCTAGTTTTTTTTCTAAAAATATCTTTAAAAATATTTTTTTCAAGGGCGAGTAACATGGCCACCCTTAAAAATCATTTTATGGATGGATGATGCCCTCATCCGTTTCTAGAAATAAATTTTTAGAAACGGGTGAAGACATAACCCACCTCTAGTTTCAGTTTCAGGACGGGTCACGCGGTCACCCGCTCCTACAAACCAAATACAAAAAAAAAATGGCCGCCGTGCACGCGGCCCTGCCGCCGCCATGCATGCTCCTGCGGCTCTGCGCTGGTGTCGCGCCGCTGCTCCTGCGGCCCCACGCCGGCGGTCGCGTGGTCCCGTGCCACCGTGAGCACTGCTCCTGCGGCCTTGCGCTGCTCGTCCAGCCCCGCGCCGTCAAGTTCACGGTCCCGCGCTGCTGTGCGCACGGCCTCGCCGCCGCTGCTCTGCCGCACCCACGCCGCAGCTCCCGCTCCCGAAGCTGACTGCACCACTGCTCCCGCTCACGGTGGACGGCTTCGTACTGCAGGAAATCAAGAACCTGCAGTGGAACTTTGAAACTTCAAATAAAATTACTTCCTGAAAACACAACTGATCAAGCTGAAATTTCAACCATAGATGTGAAACCACTAGGCCTAACAGATCCACGAAGAAGATTGCGAAATGATCAAGAATCCATCACGAATCAAGCGAAAAACCAAATGCCCTATCAAGAACTCGTATTTGGGGAAAACTCAAAATCCGAGCCGATTCGTGAGAGATTTGGAGGGGAATTGAAGCAATATTGCTCAAAAAGATCCTAGCAACAAAACCCCTCAAGAAATTTCATGAATTTAGTGCAAAACCGCAATGAACAAAAATCACCTAAAAACCCACCGAAAATCGCAGAAAAAAAACAAAATCTTGTAGAGGCCATGTCGTGGTGCTTGCGCGGACGGAGAGGCGGAGGGGCTTGGCCAGGCTCGTGATGCTTGCGGTGCTGAGCGAGGAGGGAACATGGATTGGAACGAGAGAGATGGGGAGGGGATTGGAGGGAGAGAGAAGGAAAAGGTGGAGAGAAACAACAGAAGGGTGATGTAGTGGTTATGATGGGGCGCGAATTGGTGGAGCGCGTGGGGTGCGGATCGCGTGGGGTGTGGATGGATGCGCGATTGGTGGAGCGCGTGGGGCATGGATCGATGACGTCGCGATGTGACGATCTGGATTGGTGAGGCGGGTGTGGCGTCACCCGTCCTAAGAATTCATTTCTACGGGCGGGTGGTACCCGTCTTTAGAAATTTATTTTCAGAGGCCGGTGATGTCCTTGCTTGTTTTTAAAAATGTTTTTTTCATTTTATTCTAAAAATTTATTTAAATCTTTAAATTAGTAAAATAAATTAAAAAAATATGAAACTTTCACATCATGATTAGTGTGAACTATAGAGACAAAAAAATGCCAAATATATTTCAGTGTATCTAAAGGTTAAGATTGTGGAAAGATCAAAGTATGATTTAAGTTGTATGAGATACTATATAGTAATAGCTATTAGAGAATTTATAATAATATTTTGGACCATTAGATGACCTCAAATAAAAAATTTATCAACTACAAAGTTTTAGATCTTGTCATTCTCTACAATTTTGATATAAAGTTTGACTTCATCCGAGATCATATAAAAAAATTATGAATTTTTTATGTGGAACCATTTGTAGGGGCATTCTCTACAATTTTGTTATTAAGTTTGTCTTCATCCGAGATCATATAAAAAAGTTATGAATTTTTTTGTGTACAACTATTTGTAGGGGTCTTGAAAATGACGCTCATTTTTGGGGCAGGTGAGGGGTGATTTGCCTCTAAAAATTCTTTTGTAGGTGTTCCTACAAATTGTTTTTGTAGTAGTGCACCGCGCACGTTAGCATCTATGACATAGCATGAACTAGTATATGACATGATTTTGGTTAGTTCAGTTAATAAATTGATGGACATGCTCTCTTATACGTGGAGCATGCTGCTTTGTTTTCTTTTTCAGTTTGCATTTTTTACCATCAATGAACAGCCATAGATGAACAGGCCTCGGGTATAGTTGCCGGCAGCGGGCGGCAGCGACCGAGCCATGGCGAAGTCATAACCAAGTTGTGTCTTGGATGGAGCCAAGATCGCTTCCAAACCAATCTTTTGCCATGAAACTTTGGATTGAGCCAAGTCCACACCAGTTTCATTGATGAACCCAACGGGATGGAGCCGAGCTTGCGTCCAAAACCGGCGCATGCCAAAGGCACAACTGCCTGCTAGATTTTGTTTACCAGGAACAAAATCGCGTGCAAGACGCAAGCATGATACTCTGCTAGTCTTTCTACCGGCAAAGTACGGAAATCATGATAGAGGGAGAAGGAGGCGATGCTTCTTGCCTGTGGCCGGCGAGCCGGAGGAAGACAGAAATTAGTGCAGCTCCATGAGGCTTCTCACCTTCTTCGGGGACTTCTCGTCCCGCGGCAGCTTGCAGAGACAAATTTCGTTGCCGGCAGCCTGACGGCGTTTCCGGCGAACGGCGCTCGGCGCTCCGGCGCCCTGTTGGTATTTCTCTCTTCCTCTCTGTCTTCTCGGGGAATGGTGGAGCGGTGGATGGAGTGAACGGAGGGAGAGGAGGTTGGGGACGACGGATGATCGGGGAGGAGACCGCTTTCCCGTAGCATTTTGCCTGCTATTTATAGGAGCAAGAGGCAAGCAAAATGGCGCTCCTTTTTCTTGATTTTATTTTCGAATGACGCCGGCGCCTGGGTTTGAATCACCGCGCGCGCGCTGCAGCAGAACGTGGAGACGTGGTGTTTGGACCTCGTCAAATCTGCAAGTTATGCGTTGATTTCATCGGTGTTCAAATGCCTTGGGCGCCCACTAGATCTTTTCGCACGGCAACTAGCCCTCAGGCCTTCTCTTTTGATCATGTGGTTAAGGAAAACGCTTAATTTATTTCCGGCCAGCATGCGCTTTTACGTCACCCACACGTATGTCGCACGTCATATGGATGCGTGCTGCCTTTGGCGATACGAACCTGCAAGTTGTCCGTGAACTTACACGTATAGATTCTTTTTTTTGTGGTATGTATATTTAGCTCAAAGCTACTTATTAATTAGGACGTACGCACTTATTTTTTTTGCTTTTCTCTTTACATTGATCAGTACGCACCTCATTAGTTGAACAAATCAATTTATTATTTGGTTAACGAACCGAGAGAATATTTTCTTTTGTGTGTTCTTTGTATCTTCGAAGTAGTCGGCCGGCCGATGGCGTATTCATCCGAATAGACCATATTTGCATTTGCATGTGGAACGAGTATATATAATTATACTTTGATCTATATTACTTTGCATATTGCCTATATTCCTAGAGGAATGCCCGGACAGCTGGCCGTGTATTCAAGCCGAGCGGATCATATTCATAGCTTTACTTTTATTTTATTTTTTTATTTATGCTGTTTGATTTGGTTTTGATTTGGATAAAATCTAGCCATAAACACATTTTATTTGATAAAGTATAATTATTGCTCATATTTTAGACTATGGTGTCAACACAACTTTCATATGGATATACAGGTAAACTACCTAAATCCCACCGCCTCTCTAATAGAAGGGCAAAGAGGTCTTTTTGCACTGCCGTTACCCACCGTTACCCCTGTTTCATCTAAAAGGGCGCACAAGTCACGGGGAAAAAAACGTGAGGGCATGTACGTGTGACCAAACTTTTTAGGGGCATACAGGTCGACACCAACTTTCATAAGGGCATACACGTAAAAGACTCCCACTGGCTTGGCACCTTGCACCGGTCAGGCATCGCCGGCCAGGTGGTCAGTAGCCTCTACTGCGCATGTCACACCCGATTTTAAGGACAAAACCGAATGCATAACTATATGTATACCAGGATCAAGTTTCATATATATAGAGACATTATAAGTGAATAATCAGTAACAGTATCACGAAAAAGAGAATTAAAACAACTATAAGACTATCAGAGTTATACAGCTTATCCTAGAAATGAAGACTCCAAACTTCACAGGCAATCGACTGGGGGTTGCGTATGCCTATAACTCAGCAACATCTTCAAGGAACTTCATACACATTTTTCCTTCTGAGCAGCAGTAAGCAAGGGTGAGTACACTTATGGTTGGTACTCAGCAAGGCCACAAGAAATAACCAGAATATGATTTGAGCTCATCTTTAAGTTAAATTAATCATGTGAGGGTCCAAGCCGCTCTTAACCGCGAGCACGGCTGATATATCAGTTTTACACTCTGCAGAGGTTGTACACTTTCACCACAATTCGCGTAAAAGTTCCAAAGAACTTTGAACCCAACCACGCATGTGCTAGCTAGGCACAATATCACACGTCCTGAGGTGTGATTGCATAGGGACGCTACGAGTCCTTTCCAAAGAATCTCTATATGTATGTGTTGGTCCCTACTTTTGCGGTACCTCGAAAGACACAGCTTCCTTTACACGCTCCACCACACAAACTCATAACCACCAAACAAACCACCCCAACACAACATATAGTTTATCTAATTACTTAGCCAAGACCAAAGCCATATATTGTGGTTGCACTATTTTCTTGGATGGTTCTCCATGTTCCAATTAATTCATAATACTCTTGTAAATAAGCATAGATAGAAGTATGGTTAGGGTCACTTGCCTTTCTCCAACGAAAAACTACTCTTACTGCTCTTCAGCTTTTGCTCACTTGAAACTCTTGATCTTCAATCCTCGAACAGCGATCCTTCTACTCGAAGCAATCAACGAGCAACCATACAAAGCAAACCAAAAGTACAGCTAAGAACAATACACCAAAACAAAAGAAAGGCTTTAAAAGAATGTACTAAAGGATAGAGCTCGCTGCTACGGTTACGAGAGCGCAACAAACATGAAAAACGGAGCTAGGACGTGGAAACTATGGGATAAACAGTGAGTTAAGGATTTAGTCACGATTAACCAAAGGGTTAAGGACTAACAGAAAAGATTTGTAAGACACAACAAAGTGTGCTCACAGAGGATAACAAAGTGATAAGGCTACTACACATGTTGTGAGGATCACGTGAGCGCAAGAATTGATGAAAACGGGGCTAAAACAGAGAAGTTATGGCTAAAACGAGGTTCTAGGGGCTTATTTGTAAGAGTTTTGGAAAGAACAGGGGCTCTAGGAGAAGAAACCGAGGGCTAAAACAAGTTGAAAAACTACAGGCTAAGGATGGCGGGTTCTATTTTAGAAAAGAACAGGGGCTAAAACAGAAAAGAAAGGACTGAATTGTAAATATTTTTGAACTGGAGTGAATTGTGGGTTGATTTCCACAAAACGGAGGGGCTTCTTTGCAAAACAACCTAGGGTTGACCGGTATGGGAGCTGTTGACTTGGATCAGATCTAATTCGGACCGATAGATTTGGATCGGACAGTTCTTGGTGGATTGGGCGGAGAGGCGGCGGCGCTGGCGACGGCTGGCAGTGGCGCACGGCGGCGGGGTCGCCGGAGGTCACCATTTTCGGTGTTCCAGGCTTGGTTTAGGGCGAGGCTCGGCATGGGAGAGAGCTGGGGCGACGGCGAACTCGACTACGGGATCTGGGAGGCGAGTTGGAGACTGGAAAGGGGTGCGCAGCAGTGAGAGGCTGCGACGACGCGACGGCGAGTGATTCTGCACAGAGGGAAGCAAGAGAGGGAAAATGAAGGGGGTGCGGCGTTTCTCACCCTGTGGTGGAGCTTCGGGGATGCGCGGGCGTCGAGCGGAGGCGGCGGAGCAGCGTTTCGGCGGCAGCACCGAGCTCCCGAGCTCCAATGGCGGCCGCGGCTAGGGTTTGCAGGCGGCAAGGCCGGCGCGAGCTCAAAAGGGTCCAGAGGGGGTTGCAGGCATTATAAATAGGGGGCGGGAACCGGGGTCCTTGGCGTGCGCTCCAAGATGGCCGGTGCATGCGGCACCCAAGATGGCCGACAGGTGGGGCCCGTCTGTCAGTGGCTGAGTGGAGGGAGAGAGGATACGAGCTGGGCCGGGAGAGGAGGAAACGGGCCGGCTTGAGTTGGGCCGCAGGGAGGAAAAAGAAAAAAAAAGGAAAGAGGGAGTGGGTTGGGCTGGAAAGAGATAGGGAAAGAGAGAGTGGTTTCCATTTTTTTCAACAAAAAGATTCAAACAATTCAATTCAAATTTAAATTCAAGAGAATTTAAACTTGAGTTGAACAACAAATAATAAAACAATGCAGTGCGGCATGAATGCAACACAAAAGAACAACCTTATTTAATTTTGTAAAGCAACCATTATACATTTTCTTCTATACTGAATTGCCTGTGAAGAAAATAAATATTGAAAAAATATTAAAATTATGTGAAAATTGTTGTTTTATTTTTAATTTTAATCACATCATGAAATCCAACAATTTCAGGGTGTGACAGTGCGTGTGCGGGAAAGTAGGGGAGGATGAGGGGGAGAGAGAGAAAGAGTAGAGAGAGAAAGAGAGGGGTTTTTCACCCGGTCAAAATGTGACATTTTCTGAAATTTTTTCATAGGAACTCGAAAATCTTCAAAAATAAAAGTTGTTAAAAATTTTATTTCCTACAACTTTCGTTTTAGGAAAAACTTCATTTGGGTTTTAATTTGAAAGTTAATTTCAAACTCATGCGAAAGTTGTAAAAGGTCTCATTTGAAATTTAAATTTAACTCCAAATTTTGTGTGGCAACTTGAAAAACTTTGAACACGAAAGTTATTCATCATTCGAAAACCTATAACATTAGTTTTGGGCAAAAGTTCATCTGAGCTTCTGTTTGAAAGTTGTTTCCAACACATGTTTTTCTTTGGTTTAAAATTGTTCATCATCTCATGTGTCCTCATTTAATTTTGAAATCAATTATTCTTAGTCATTATGCATGATGGCTGGTTTGTGATTTCTTGTTTAGCATTTAAAACACCTGGGTGTCATAGTTTCACATTTTTGTGGGCCCATGGATCCATGTGAGGCTGAATGGCGCGCTTTGATTCGTCAACGCCTTTGGCCTTGGATTGGGAGTATGTTTCATTGCTCCTTTAAATGTGTTTTCTCTCTTATTTTACTTGCATACAAATATTTATCAACACTTATAGAAATGGTCAATAATAAACTCCTAGATTGATGTTGACATTTTATGTATTTATGCAGTAATTGACGGCCTAAATTTGGTATTTAGGAGCTGTCAACAACACCCCCATACTTAGGCTTTGCTCGTCATCGAGTAAAGGCGAAAGGACTAATGTAGAATATAACTTTCAAAGGTATGAAGCGAGCATAAGAGATATTTTAAGCCATGTCTATCATACCATCTTGGATAGTTGAGGAATGGAATGACCAAACAAGCTATAGTTCATGAATCAATTTGCACATTTTTCAATTTGTTAGACTAAAGAGATACTACTATACAGGTTTTTGTACCGTGGGTGCAGTTTACTCAAAATAAGGCAATATAAGGAAAACATCAATTGCTGCTACAATGGTGTAAACTGTTATGCAAGCTTTCAATCTTCTGTCCACGCTATTTATTTTCTGCTTGCTCAAATTTATCGTTGATCCCCTGAAACATGCAGATGTTATTGTGAAGCCACCGTTGCCACCGGAAATGGCTGAGGAAATGAGGTTTAGCAGTTTTGTTGTTCTGCATAGCGGCGAGCTGTGTAATACACTGACTCACTCAACAAATATGTTAAATATCATTACCACATACTTTTTCTGAACCACCGTATTACCACATGCCTGATACACTGCTTCTCCTAAAAAATATTCTTCATGCTGCTGCGGTACTCCATTTACCTCTTATAAGAGGTAAGAGTTCAAATGAATCTGAGCCATTCAATTATTAAGGATTAAATATATATGTGCTTAATTATCTTGCATGCATGCATGCAGATCCGAAAATCATGGAACTGCCCTAAATCTCGTTTTCTAATCATGCATGCAGGCCGTTTACCTAAATCATGCATGTATCTGCATGGAAAAAATGTAGCAATGTTAGTGAGTTTAGAAAAATAAAGTTCTTTACACAGTTAAAATACATAACAGCGCTCACACAAAAATAACAGTAACATGTGCACATGTGTATTTATGCTACACAATAGAGACCAAGTCATTCGTTACAGGCATGTCACGTTGGACCAAGTCCTACCACTAGATTATGTCATTGATATGGTTCTAAACGTACTTTTTTTCTGGTCAAGTTTGTCACGTATACATGTTATTGTCACGAACATGTTTTTTTCCGAAGTAACCACACACGCCTCATGTTTGCTTTTGTTCACGTTATGATACAAATATGGGATCTCATCAACTAATTCTTATGGCCGGTACCTCATGTGGAAAAAAAATATAAATCTAAGATCTTAACTAATCTGCATGCAAGTTAGTTCTAATTCTCTATTTTCTGATTTAAAATATATAAAATAAATATTAAAGGTAATACCACCTTAATAATATTGTATTAGGTAATACCACTTCGGTGTACCATAACAAAGCCCATTCTCTTACTTGCTAAAAACAATTTCTATTGCTTAAGCATCTTATTACCACATCGACTATGATGTAGCAAAGGCGCAAAATGACCAAAATACATTGGCCATCTCAGGTAGGCGAGGCAACGGCCGCACCAGAGGTTCTAGTATGAACCTAGAAACCTAATTTTAGATTCCTAGGCATGAGCTGAGCCACCCGTTCCGCCGGGGATACGAGCACCAATTTGAATGAAGAAGCCACAGTTGTTGCCGGCAAACGCTCATGTGCGCCCGTTTCCAACGGCCTCTAGCTAGCCCGTGGGTTAAGCTCTCGCTACCCCTTATTCCCCCAAACAAACATTCCCTTGGAGGAGGAGAATGCAGAGGCGTACAAACCTCTGTTCTTCTCCCTCCTCTCATGTCTAGCTTCCTCCTGAATTGATCCGCTCAACACCGCATGGCCTAATCAAAACACTCATCTCCGGCAAAATAATTAAGCTGTCGTGACGCACTTGTCGTTGCGGCGGACATGGCAGCTCGTCGTGGTGTGCTGCTCGCCGTCATCATTGCGGTCAAGGTTGTCATTTTCGCGGCCGCAGACAAGTACAAGGCACCGGAGTCCATACTGGTGAACTGCGGTTCGGCGAAGGAGAACCAGGACGCCGACGGGAGAAAATGGGTGACCGACAAGGACAGCAAGTGGCTCAATGATGGCGGCAAGTCGTCCATCATGGCGGACGCGGACGTCCAGGACCCGTCCCTTCCTTCGCCCGTGCCATACATGTCGGCACGGGTGTTCACCAAGGAGACCACGTACAACTTCCACGTGGACAAGCAAGACAGGCACTGGCTGCGCCTCCACTTCTACCCGGCGGCCTACCATGGCCTCCCGGCGGAGCAGTTCTTCTTCTTCTCAGTGTCCACCTCCACCGGCATCACGCTGCTCCGCAACTTCAGCGTCTACATCACCGCCAAGGCGCTCAGTCAGGCGTACATCATCAGGGAGTTCACGTTGCCACCGGTCGCTGGCGGCACACTGTCGCTCACCTTCACACCGACTGCGATGAGCAACGCGTCCTACGCCTTCATCAACGGCATCGAGATCGTCTCCATGCCCAACATCTTCGCTGAACCAGCCACGATGGTGGGCTTCGCCGACCAGACCGTCGACACCGCTGCGGTTAGCCTGCAGACCATGTACAGGCTCAACGTAGGCGGGTCGTACATTGCCCCAGCCAATGACTCCGGGCTATCGCGAGATTGGTACGACGACACGCCTTACCTCTTTGGAGCAGCTATCGGTGTGACATTCCATGCCAATGAGACGAATAAGATCAAATTCCCAAGCCCAGAGGCAGAGTACGCAGCACCGGTGAGCCTCTACCTCAACAGCCGCTCCATGGGACCTAACCCAAAGGTGAACCAGAACTACAACCTCACATGGGTGTTCGAGGTGGACAGCAATTTCACGTACGTCGTTCGACTCCATTTCTGCGAGCTGCTGCTCACCAAGGTCAACCAACGGGTGTTCGATATCTACATCAACAACAAGACAGCGCAGGCAGACGCCGACGTCATTGGGTGGACGACAGAGAAGGACGTGCCTGTGTTCAAGGACTACACAACATTCATGCCTGACGGTCCGGGCGGCAAGATACTCTGGGTCGCGCTACACCCTTCCACGTCGATGAAGCCAGAGTTCTACGACGCCGTGCTCAATGGTCTCGAGGTATTCAAGATGAGCGACAGCTCAGGCAACCTAGCCGGCCCAAATCCCGACCCGTCCAAGATGCTCGAGGAAGCAGAGATGGAGATAACACAGGGGAAATTCAAGGACAAGCCTAGCCACCTCAGAGCCGCTGTGATTGGCGGCGCGGCCGGCGGCGCAGCGGCCTTTGGGATTGTCGCTGCCATCTGCGTCGTGGCATATCAGTCCAAGAAGAGGCGAGCACTGGGCACCAGCATCTCGCATTCCTCGGGGTGGCTGCCGGTGTACGGCGGAAACTCGCACACGAGCACCAGCAAATCGTCCGGCGGCAAGAGTGCGGCACTACTCAACCCCAACATCACTGCCATGTGCCGGCACTTCTCATTTCAAGAGATCAAGGCAGCGACCAAGAGCTTCGACGAGTCGCTGGTAATCGGTGTGGGCGGGTTTGGCAAGGTATACAGGGGCGTTGTCGATGGAGACACCAAGGTTGCCATCAAGCGGAGTAATCCGTCATCCGAGCAAGGCGTTCTGGAATTCCAAACAGAGATTGAGATGCTCTCGAAGCTTCGGCACAAGCACCTCGTCTCGCTCATCGGATGTTGCGAGGACGATGGCGAGATGATCCTTGTGTATGACTACATGGCGCACGGCACGCTCCGGGAGCACCTGTACAAGACTGGCAAGCCGGCGCTCTCGTGGCGGCAGCGCCTCGAGATCACCATTGGCGCTGCGCGGGGCCTGCACTATCTCCACACCGGCGCCAAGTACACCATCATCCACCGCGACGTCAAGACAACCAATATTCTGGTGGACGAGAACTGGGTGGCCAAGGTCTCTGACTTCGGTCTATCCAAGACTGGCCCCACGACAGCCATGCAGACGCACGTCAGCACCATGGTGAAGGGAAGCTTCGGCTACCTCGACCCGGAGTACTTCAGGCGGCAGCAGCTGACGGAGAAGTCCGACGTCTATTCCTTCGGTGTCGTACTCTTTGAGGTGCTCTGCGCGCGGCCTGCACTGAACCCGAGCCTACCAAGGGAACAAGTCAGCCTCGCGGACCACGCCATGAGCTGCCAGAGGAAAGGGACACTACAGGACATCATTGACCCGCTACTAAAGGGAAAGATAGCGCCAGACTGCCTGAAGAAGTACGCCGACACGGCGGAGAAGTGCCTGGCTGACCACGGCGTCGACCGGCCGTCCATGGGCGACGTGCTATGGAACCTCGAGTTCGCGCTGCAGATGCAGGACACCTTCGAGAATGGTGGCAAGCTAGAGGGCGGAGGCAGTGTGACAGGCAGCAGCACCGTGTCGGCTGCGGACAGCATGGCTGCCTCTGCCGCGGCGCTTGAGCTCATCAGCGAGGACATGGACGAGGAGGACATCGCCAATAGCGTGGTGTTCTCGCAGCTCGTCCATCCAACCGGCCGGTGAGGAGGTACAGTGTATATATGGCGGGACGTGCAGTGCGTGGATGCTGAGATGGATCGCACATGCTTTGTTGTTGTTTGGGATTTGGGATTCACCTGCTGGTGTCCACATGTAACTCAGATCATAATGTGCGTATCTGTGTTTGTGTTGGTTTAAACTTGGTGTCCTCATGCAAAGGAGTGGAGTTATATTATATCCGTTGTTAAGAATATAGGGACTTCTGTAAAATTAATGTGAGATGCTTTTTTACCAATGACTGGAATTTTAGGTTTTACTGCATATGCAAACTCACAACGATATTAAGATAAGTATATGATGCACACAAACCCTAGGGAAGCGGATATGCATCACCTAGGCTGAAAAAAAATTGCAGCCTACACGCAAGAAAAACGACCCCACACCGTGTAGATGTGATATTAGAGGTGAATCCATGTGGCAGTTGGTCAGCCACTTTCTCGGCGTAGCATGGCATGGTCCATTTTTCGTGGCAAGGTAGACTATAAAGATCTCTTTTGCTTTCAATATAAGCAGGGCAAAGGTGGTCTTTGGTCTATAAAGTTCTCTTCTTGGAATTTCTAGTTACCAGTTACCACCCACTGCTATAAAAATGATTTGTAGGGATGGGCAAAAACCCATTTGTACCGATGAAGACATCACTCCTTCGGATACATCAACTGGACATTCAAGGTCCAATCACAAGAGCTCGCGCGCGACAATTAAATTTTGAGGTGAGCTCGTTCCTAAGGACTCCTTTGTATAATTTTGAGAATATGATGCTACCAAATGGTTATATTGCAATTAGGAGCCATGGAAAGAAGAATGAGAAGCTTAGAGAGGAGAGCTCCTATCTATCTTGTGGAAGATAGATAGAGCTTACATTGCACGGCCCAGGGCCAACATCTTCCCATGGTCACCAGCATGCTATTATATTATTTTACTCATGGAAGCTGGGCAGCATATTTCTGGCTAGAGGAGAAGTAGTTGCAGGGAAATCTATTATTTTTTTAATGCATGAGTACAAATGATAGTAGGGGGAGTACATCATCTTTGGTAATGGGTTAACATCTGAAAATAATTCACACAACATTATATGAAACCAAGCTCAACAATCTAGAAAGATAATTCAACATTTTCAAGTAGTAGTTCAACATTTGATACTTCAATTGTTGTAGTAACTTTTTTAGAAATATTATTGAACTACTATATCAGAATGGTTTGAATACCATATCATATTTGTTGGAATTTCAAAAGAAATATAAATATATCCATATTGGATCTCATTCGCTTCCATCAATTCCAAACAATAATATTGTTCAAATGGATTAAAAAATGACTAATAGTTTAAGAGAAAATTGGATTTGAAAATCAAAACTCCAAGTAGATTCTGTTCCGTGTCCTCATGTCAACTGCTGGCACGTGTCCTCTCCATTGGACAGCGGTAGACCAGTCCAGCCCATCAGCCACATCGCATCCTCGTGCCACTTACCATCTCCATGGTATGTCCGTTACCATCTCAACTATTCGAAGTGGCTGCACGAATTTCAAACATTGGAAGATGGGGAAGAAACTTTGTACCAGAAGATGTATAGGATTTCCTCTTAGAGGGGGACTTGAAGGTGCGGGGGACCAGCAAGGGCGACCAGACCAAGGTGGAGGCCCAAACTGAGTCGACATTGATCCCGTTTCAGAGTCCAGGAGCAATCAGCACTAAAACGGATGCTCAGGTCGCATACGGGGTCAGATTTGGACATTCAAGATATGTCCGAAAATTTAACAAGAAGAGCTTTCCAATGGCTCTAGTTTGAGGCCAAAATTAGTCCAGAGTTGATGGCAATCATTCGAGCAAGTTGACGTACGAAATCTGTCCCAGTGCTGTGATGTTGTCTTTTGATCTTTGGGCCTTGTATCGTGTTGGAACCCATTAGGAGTGCGTTCAGGGGGCCTTGCATGACCCTAGAGTCTTCATAAATATGATTAGCCAAACCATTAGGGTTTAGGTTTCTCTTTGATTAATCTATCAAGAATAGTTTTGCCGTCATTAGTTTGTGAGACCCCAACTTCGTGAGTTTAATCATATCTGCAATTTGGTTGCGTTCTTTCTCATTCTTTCTTGTGTTCCTCGATTCGCTGGCAAGGATTAGCCTTCCTAGCGAGGTCAACCGGGCAGCATGTTGATGAGGACATGACATCTATGGATATGATCATGATAGTCTAATACAAGGTGAGCTCGTTCCTATATTTCTATAATGATTTTTGGTACAATTCACTTGGTTCCACTTGTACATGTCAATCTTTGATTGTAGGTACAAATGTAAAGTTGAACTTTTGGTTCATCGATAGACTGATAGTGAATCAATGCGAACATCATAACCCAGTCATCTGGAGTGCGATTGAGGTCCATGAGCTCTTGATGGAAAGATTATTTGATAACATTTCAAAAAAATCTGGTCCCACTTTAATATCTCATCGGCAAGGTCTTCAAATCATCAAGACATTTCACCATTGTTTCTGCCGGGAGCTATGTCGTTGTCATGGGCCTAATATTCACCCTTGGGATCTCGGCCCAAGTAGGAACATGTCTCAAGAATGTGGAGAACACCTTAGAGATGGCCCAGGATGTCCTCCACCTTGGCAACCACCTTAGGAGACCAGCAAGGGCGCCCCAGCCAAGGTGGAGGCCCCAAACCGATTCGACTTCGTTTCAGTTTCAGACTCTAGGAATAGCTCGCACTAAAACGGACGCCCAGGTCGCATACAGGCTCGAATTTGGACGTTCTTTATATGGTTGGAAAGATAATTTCAAGACGCTTACAATGGAACTTGTTTCAAGTACAAATTCATCAGGAGTCGACAGTAATCGTCTGAACAAATTGACGTCCAGAATCTGTCCCGGCGCTGCGATGCCATCTTTCGGTCTTTGGGCCTTGTATCGTGTTGGAGCCCATTAGGGGCGCGTCCAGGGAGTCTTGCACGATCCTAGAGTCTTCATAAACAGCAGCTGCCACACCATTAGGGTTTGGGTTTTGCTTAGATTAATCTGTCAAGAACAGTTTCGCCATTCATTGGTTTGTGAGACCCCAACTCGTGAGTTTAATCATACATATGCAATTTGGTTGCGTTCTTTCTCGTTCTTGCTTGTGTTCTTCGTTGCACTTGCAGGGATTAGCCTTCATGGTGAGGTCAACCGGATTGTGTCATGGTTGATAACCAGAGGAGTTGTGGTGCTAAGATTGCACGGTCGGATCTTGTTGATTTGAAGCCGGATTAGTGTGTCGCTCTCCGAACACAACGATAGTTATCCAGAACTTGACGGAAGATCGGGAACCCACGCCCCCATCATTTGGTAATCAGAGACTCAGGTATTACCATCAAGTTCTCATCTTACCCTAGTTGAGTGTTTTCGCCTTCGTCCCATAGTCCACCGCCATATTTGTTTTCTACCTAAAACCATCCGCGCCATAGCCTTTGCATATTTCAGTTTCAGAGTTCGTAGTGTTGAGTTTTTGTCCTAGGTCAAGGTCTTGTTGTTGGTTTAGATCGTGTTTTAGCCTAATTTGTGTGATCCCCCTTTGTTTTCCATCAATCTTGCTATCACCATCCACTAGATCCACATGTTTTGTCCATATAACATCTTAATTCGAATTCCTTCCAAAAAGCAGTCATAACTTTTGCGTCCGAACTAAAAAAGGTGCAAACTTTATATCTACGGAGAACTACAGAAAATTTTATATCCGTTTCATCCTAGCAAAGCTAGATTTGTAAAAATTAGAATTGCGAAATTTGATCAGGAAAACTGAGTTTCGGGGCTGACAAGTTTGGCATGCATTTGATAGCACAATTCTAATTTTGTATAGACCACATCTTTTATCCTATTGAGCTCACATTTTCTGTGATTTGTTCTTATGTGCTCCTTGTTGGAAAAAAATATATATCAAAAGTATAAGAGGAAAAAAAAGGTTGAGAAAAAAAAGAAAAATAGTGAATGAAAAGACAAGAAAAGAGGAGCACATAAGCAACAGCCAATAGCTCTATTTGTTTGTGGTGCCTTTTGCCTTGTCCTTATTCGTTGCTACCTTTTATACTTGTTTCCCTCTTTTGTTTATCCCAAATTGGTGCTAGGAACACGTATAGGCCAGCAACTAGGACAAGTGCTTTGAACATTTATTCAATATTGCTATCTGTGACTGACTTGTGCGCCACAAACAAATATTTTTATTCCTTTTTGTGCCTTCCAAGCTCCATATATACACTTCAGATCAGTACGGCAAAGGATCCTTGCAATCTTGGTTCCACTCCCTCTTGGTAAGTATCAGAACCATCCACCGGTTGTACCATCTCTTGCTTTGTGTTGGTAAGAACCTTGTAAGAGCTTGGTAAGACGCTTCCTTTTGCTGTGTTGAGAGGCACCACTATCCACTTTCATAGCAGTTGACAGGGATCATCCTTGGTTGTCCTTTCTCATATTACTAACTTTTTGCAGGACAACATGAGTAATGTAGCCCATCAAGTGCTCTATTCTCAAATGGAGAAAGCAGAGCAAAACCAGTTCAACAACTTGTTCCAAACATACTTTTCTGTGAAGGAGCGGCGTTGTCGTGTCATCATCGACAACGAGAGTTACAATAACCTGGCAAGCTTAGAATTGGTCGAGAAACTTGGCTTGACGACAAGACCACACCCTCATCCATACTACATCCAATGGGTAAATTCTTATGATAGGATATAGGTAACTGAAATTGTACATATTGAATTCTCCATTGGTTTTTATAAGGGTAGTTTAGATTTCGATATTGTACCACTGCAAGTATGTCAATTGTTGCTAGGCAAGCCTTGGATATATGAAAATAATGTTGTGCATGATACAATTGCTAATAAATATTCTTTCAAATACCATGGTAGTAAAATTACTCTTATACCTATGAGTGCTACTGAAATTTTAGAAGCTGATCTTGAAAGGGATGAGAGAAGAAAGAGCGAACCGTTTAGGAGAGAATGGGCTGTTTTGAATGTTACAACACTTTCATCTAAATCTGGTTTTGTACAAAATGAAGATATGGCTTTGTCTTTTGTTGGAACTAATATTTTGCACCATATGTCAAAAAAGAGAGGACAAGATGATTGAGAAAGAACATGCAATTGTCTCAGGTAAGAGCTTTCTTGATGAGCTGAATTTGTCCACCAATGTTGCTAATAAAGTACAAGAACCATCTATTGATTTTTCTTCGTCAGACGATGAATGTTTTATTGATCTTTGTGACAACCAAAGTGCTATGATTTTTCCCATGCCACAACTTGTGAAAGAAACTGATTCATTTGTTTTGGATCAAAATACTTGTGCTGAAAATAAGAAATTGCTTCCCATTGCCTCTGAAAAAATGAACTCAAATTGTTGTCTTCTTTAAATACTTTGGGTTATATAGAATTCGACAATCTTTGTACTCTAAGTAGTTTGAAGGAGAAATTTATATGCGCTGAATTGCCATGGTTGAAGAGATGTATATATCATTTTATTGGGCGATATAATTGTATAGGAGAGAATATGGTGCATTGTGTCTATATGTGCTCAGATCTGAAATCTCCTTTGGTTGTGCAAGAATTTGATCAAGTAGAAGGTTACCATAATAATAATCATATCTTGTCGACATCTCCTAGTTTTGTTTTAAAGAAAAAGGTTAACTTACAAGAAGGGGAGCGACATTGGTTACTACCTACAACCTATCCTCCAACTAAGCTCAAACCGAGGACAGTTTGCTGTCAAGAAGGGGAGAATGATGAGGACATGACACCTATGGATATGACCATGATAGTCCAATACAAGGTGAGCTCGTTCCTATATTTCTATAATGATTTTTGGTACAATTCACTTGGTTCCACTTGTACATGTCTCTTTGATTGTAGGTACAAATGTAAAGTTGAACTTTTGGTTTGTCGATAGATTGATAGTGAATCATTGCGAACATCATAACTCAGTCATCTAGAGTGTGATTGAGATCCATGAGCTCTTGATGGAAATATTATTTGATAAGCTTTCAAATAAATCTGGTCCCACTTCAATATCTCATCGGCAAGGTCTTCAAATCATCAAGACATTCCACCATTGTTTCTGTCGGGAGCTACGTCGTTGTCATGGGCCTAATATTCACCCTTGGGATCCCGGCCCAAGTAGGAACATGCCTCAAGAATGTGGAGAACACCTTAGAGATGGCCCAGGACGTCCTCCACCTTGGCCACCACCTTAGGAGACCAGCAAGGGCGCCCCAGCCAAGGTGGAGGCCCCAAACCGATTCGACTTCGTTTCAGTTTCGGACTCCAGGAATTGCTCGCACTAAAACAGACGCCCAGGTCACATACATGCTCAGATTTGGACGTTCTTTATATGGTTGGAAATATAATTTCAAGACGCTTCTAATGGCACTAGTTTCAAGTCCAAATTCACCCGGAGTCTACAGGAATCGTCTAAA
This sequence comes from Panicum virgatum, assembly GCF_016808335.1. NCBI lineage: Eukaryota > Viridiplantae > Streptophyta > Magnoliopsida > Poales > Poaceae > Panicum > Panicum virgatum. The sequence continues at coordinate 39,813,223 of NC_053138.1, read as the reverse complement.
CAAGTTGACGTCCAGAATCTGTCCCGGCGCTGTGACGCCATCTTGCCGTCTTTGGGCCTTGTATCGTGTTGGAGCCCATTAGTGGCGCGTCCAGGGGGTATTGCGCGATCCTAGAGTCTTCATAAACAGTAGCCACCACACCATTAGGGTTTGGGATTTGCTTAGATTAATCTGTCAAGAATAGTTTCGCCGTTCATCGGTTTGTTAGACCCCAACTCGTGAGTTTAATCATACATCTGCAATTTGGTTGCGTTCTTTCTCGTTCTTGCTTGTGTTCTTCGTTGTGCTTGCAGGGATTAGCCTTTGTGGTGAGGTCAACCGGGTTGTGTCATGGTTGATAACCAGAAGAGTTGTGGTGCTAAGATTACAGGGTCGGTTCTTGTTGATCTGAAGCCGGATCGGTGTGTCGCTCTCCGAACACAATGATAGTTATCCAGAACCTGATGGAAGATCGGGAACCCACGCCCCTATCACATGTGGTTGATAACAAAGAGATGACATGGTGCTTCGATTGCGGGCTCGGGTCTTTTTGATCGGAAGCTGGATCGCATGTTAAATCTGAACATCAGCAATACATTAAATTGAATGGTTCGCTTTTACTTGCAACAAAATCTGACCTTGTTGAAATTCAAACTAGTGTGTGCTATGCTTTGATTTGCAAGAATGCTTTATTTTCCATTGACGATATAGCTAGCACTTTGCCTCCTACCGTCACTAACCTTTTGTAGGAGTATAGTGATGTTTTTTTCCCAAAGAGATACCCCCGGGGATGCCACCATTGAGGTGAATTGAGCATCAAATTGATTTGATTCCAGGAGCAAGTTTGCCAAACCGTGCTGCATACAAGACAAACCCAGAAGAGTCTAAGTGGATTCAGTGACAAGTTCAAGATCTTTTGGACCGCTGGTATGTACGAGAAAGCCTTAGTCCTTGCGCTGTTCCTGTTCTTTTGGTTCCTAAGAAAGATGGTATATGGCGTATGTGTGTTGTTTGTGGTGCTATTAATAACATAACCATACGTTATCATGACCCTATTTCAAGATTAGATGACATGCTTGATGAATTTAATGGTGCTATTATTTTTACAAAGATTGATTTGCATAGTGGCAGCCACCAAATAAGCATGAAATTCGATGATGAATGGAGAAGTGCATTTAAGACTAAGTTCGGTTTGTATGAGTGGTTAGTAGTGCTTTTTGGTTTGAGTGATGCACCTAGAACTTTATTGAGCTTAATGAATGAGGTCTTACGTGCTATCATTGGCAAATTTGTGGTGGTCTACTTCGATGATATCTTGATTTATAGTAAGTCACAAGCTGAACACATGGATCACCTATGCGCTGTTTTCTATGCATGCTTTGAGAGCAGCACACTTGTTTGCTAACCTTGAGAAGCGCACCTTTTGCACCGATCAAGTTGGATTTCTTGGCTATGTTGTTACTCCATAGGGAATTGAGGTGGATGAAGCAAAAAATTGATGCCATCAATTGCTGCCCGACCCCCCAATCTGTTTCGCAGGTGCGCAGTTTTCATGGTCTTGCAGGTTTCTATCAGTGTTTTGTGAGAGTTGTCAGCACCATTGCTGCACCACTGAACGATTTAACAAAGAAGGGAGTCACTTTTCATTGGGGGACAGCACAAGACCAAACTTTCGAGACAGTCAAACAAAAGCTTACACATGCACGACTACTCCAATTCCCTGATCTTGGTAAGACATTTCAGCTAGAGTGCGATGCAAGTGGCATTGGAATTGGAGTGCTTCTACAAGGAGGTAAATCTGTTGCATACTTTAGTGAGAAATTGAATGGCCCATCGCTGAATTAATCCACTTATGATAATGAGTTATATGCTTTGGTGTGAGTTTTGAAAACATGGCAACATTACCTTTGGCCTAAAGAATTCATATACATTCTGACTATGAATATTTGATAGCCAAGCTAAACTAAACAAACATCATGGTAAGTGGGTCGAATTTATTGAATCTTATCCTTACATCATCAAACATAAGAAAAGGGAAACATAATGTAATTGTGGATGCTTTGTCTAGACGCTATACAATTTTGTCTCAACTTGACTGTCGCATTTTTGGGCTTGAATTGACTAAGGGGCAATATGAACTTGATGCTGATTTTAAAGATGCGTTTGAGAATTGTAAAGAGGCTATTCGTGGAGTAAATTTGTGATGAATGAAGGATACTTGTTTAGAGCTAACCGCCTATGCATTCCAGTTGGTTCCGTTCGTCTATTATTGTCACCGAAGGTGTATGGAGGCGGTTTCATGGGACACTTTGGTGTCAACAAGACAGAGAAAGTTTTGGCCACACACTTATTGACGGTCTATTTTGACCCATTTTGACTGTCAAATATCGTGCAAAAGTTGAGCATCGAAAGGAATAAATGTTAGCATAGGTTGAATTATTGACAAATTCTATAGATGCTGGTCTTAAAATGTGAGCAGGTGAATTTGAGCCAAAAATGCATGAAACTAGCAAGTATTATCCAAAGCATAATTATCCTACCAAGCATAAACAAGCCCAAGGACCAAAAGGGCCCACTTGGTGACCTCACATGAGGAGACACAGCCCATAAGGATTCATGGACCCACCAGGGCATGCAAATGACATAGTTTTGTGCCAAGTCCCCAAGAACCGACCTAATTAAGGGCCCACTCACCAGTCTCCTATCCAAAATTGGGGGCAAAAGACGGTGGCCAGAGGTCGGCCGACTTGGCACTAGGCCCGATCGTCTCCAGCTTGCACGTGTCGCTTCCTGATTGGATGTAGAAGGCGGCTTCGGGAGGCCCAAGCTACTTCCCTGGCAGGAGCACCCTGGTTCCCACCTATAAATAGTAGACGAGGGGGTGAGAATAGTATCATCACACACATCAACTTCTCACATTCATTTGGGGTTTTGAGCTCTCCTTAGAGGCTTATGCCGCCTAGTAGAGTTTAGGAAATAGAGCTAGGGGTACTCAGGAGGGACGCCGGGTTGTCGGTGCTCTTCTCCAATTGTACCTCTACGAGAGAGAGAAGGGAGTCGAGGAATGCCAGTCTATCGGCACTATTCTTCACTTGTACCTCGACGGATGCTTATCAACCATAGTAAGTATTTCGTGATTTCTTTTGTTATTTAGAAATAGAGTTTAAGTTCAAGTTCTTGTTTCTACGATTTACTGGATTGAGTGTTGGCTAAGAGTAGTGAATTATCCTAACCTAAGACTCTGGATAGAAAGGCATGTTCTTTGCAAAGGTTAGGATTAGTATGGTATAGCATAGACGAGGTGTCTAGGCTAGACTTTACCACTTGGTTGTTGTATACTCTACGGTTTGTAGAGGTAGCCTGCAGGTGGTGACAGCCCTGTTAGAGCCCAGAAACCCTCCACATTTGGGTATATAATAGTGTCATAATTGTCGAAGCAACATGGTGTTTATCCAGGGTGAGATCGATAGCCCGAAGTAAACGGCAAAGCTAGACTTTTGTTAACTTAGGTTCTGAATTTTAGGAAATTCTCTCTATCCTTCTTTGTCCTACATGTGTGTGTGTCCTTTGATGAAACTGAACCTGTAGATTGTGTACTCACATTCTCCTATGGTTACAATACCCTGGAGTACTCCTGGATGAAAGTTACAGTGGTATTCATGTGCTTGCAGATTTTATTCATGACGTTACAAAATACCAAAAAGCTTTCTAGTGCCATTGCCGGGGAACGGTAGCTACATTATCTACGGATACAGTTCGCACTTGTATCTTTTTCATTTTCTTTGATTCTACCTCTACCCCCGCTACCGATGGAGTAGCTATCCTTTCCACAGCTCTCTACCCCATGAGGTGAGTTCTCTGAGCCATCATCATATTCCTCATCTAATTATGAACTCGGTCCTAGCTTTATAGTCATGGTTTGGAATCGACCCTTCTCTGGAGCAATTAATGAAGATCCTTATGAGCGTTTGCAAGAATTCGATGAACTGCATTCGGACCTAGTAGTCCTAGGCATGACACAGGAAGCCTTGCGGTGGAAATTGTTTCCACTCCCTCTTACGAGAGGGCGGAGCAATGGTACACTCGAATGGTAGGGAGTATGAGCAGTGATTGGAAAGAACTTCAAGTTTACTTTTGTCACTCGTTCTCTCTCACTAAACGTATAAACTCTCTACCGATTGACATTGTTAATGCAAAAATCAACATACTGGAATCCAAAGGCAACTGTTTGCCAAGCTTCAGAAGTAAACCAAGCGTGCCAGTCAATTTGACCTACAATTGTCAAGGAATAAATAAATATTAAATCTGAGAGCGTATCGGCTGGAATTCCGAATATCTCTCGTACAAGCGTATCGGCAAGCTCCGCCGATAGAGAAAATGACAAAAGAATATTAGATCGGCTCAGAACGAGATAAATATTAAATCTAAGAGCGTATCGGCAAGCTCCGCGAGATAAATAACTGTGTCGACAAATCAGCCGATACAGAAAACGACAAGATCGGCTCAGAACGACCGATTGCACGTGCTTAATACTATAAAAGCTACGAATGTGTAACTTAAATAATGCTATTCAATATTAGCTAAAATCGATCTAAACCGGCTTTTACAATATTATAAAAGCCTAGACAAATCTGATAAATCTGATAGCCGATTTTCACGTGTTTCTAGGCTGATAAATCTGATGAAAGCTAAGAATATAGGAAAAACCTGTAAATCTAGCCGATATCGATAAATTGTGAATAAATCTAGACGAGAAAACAGCGATGCGCCAGAGATAAAAGCCTAGACAAATCCGATAACTTTTGAATAGATCTGAACAAAGCCACAACGATATGCCCGGAAGCTAAAGCTCAGATATACTCGGTAAAACGAAAACTTACCAGCAAATCAAGTCGCTCGAATGTGAGACGTCCTTGACCAGCTTGAAAGAACTCACAGAAAAGAAAATAACAAAGTCGCCAACATGAAAGTAAAGTGCAAGAAAATTGTAAAGGGTTATTGTATTAGATGTGTATCAATTTTTTTCGGTCCCGTACAACTGATATATATAGCCTACGCTAACAAGTCCTAGCCGATTACGTCAAACACATTACTTGACTAAAAAGTAAAGATATTTTCCTAAATAAACTATACTAAATTATAACCGAATCATCATAACCCTGATCGAATCCAAACTCTTTCTCTCCCTCTGATTCATCGGCTGATTACCCAACCATGTGGATCAGCATCTTCTGGAATATTCCTTCGACCCATTGGCTGCAGCTCTATCGGCTGACCCTGATTCCTGTGCATGTTTTGGTTTCTTTCAAATCGGCAAACTTTTCCTTTATACTATCATCTTCCTCGACACGTGTCAAAAAACGGTGTCAACACATGCCCCCCAGTTCGGAGTAAAATATCATTATGCTCCGAAATTAACTCTAATCATGATTGTTTTCTCCAAACCAACACTTCGTTCTTTGCGCAGGCGGCACATCAAATTCCCATTTTACCCCTTAAACAAAGGCTATAAATATCTCTGCCTTCTTCTCCACCGGCACTTCTCCTGTAGCACCCTTCTTCTTCTCTCTCCTCAAGAACATATCTGTTCCATCGCCTTTATCTTGAGCAGAGCATTCCCTCTGAAATTCCAAGAACTCGTCTCCATCTAGTGTTCAAGAATCCTCCACTCCTGGAAATGGCTTCTTTCTCCGACATTCCCCAGGTAATATACCTTTATCTCGACATTTATTGTCTTTTCTGCCATTCTTGTTTTTGCAATCTATCTTATCCTCCTTTCTGTTCTTCTAGAATATGAGGAACGACATAATCATTCCTATGGCCGATTAACCCAGTATGATTTGTTTAGGCCCCATGGGTGATCCAGACCCGACAGACTTTATAAACCTCGAAACCAATAGGATTCCCTTTAAAGTGGCAAACATGAATCTGGACTGGTCACAAGCTTTCAGATCATGGCCAAGCTCAACTCCCAGATGGAGATACTGGTTTTGTCAGATGTCATCTCTACACCAAACTCCCTGGGACACCTATGATATTGGGTAGTGCATAACCCTATCTCTGTCAGAAATGATATGGAATGAGCCGATGTTAATATCGGCTTCCTAATTTTTGTCAGATGCTCTGAATGCCTTCCTCTTTGGTCACATACCTATGACTCCCACTCTGTTGGATGTTTTGATGCTGACTGGACTTAACATTTCTGCCTCTGATCGGCCCTATGACCTCCTCTCCAAACCTGATTTCAAGTTTGATACTAGAAACATCGGTGGTTGGAAGGGTTATGTAGATAAATATTCAAAGATTAGAGCTGCAGATCTTAGAGAGCATGCCACTTTTCTGAACATGTGGCTTGAAAAATTCATTTTATGCGGCAAGACCATTGGTCCAACCTCCAATACTCTAAAGATGGCAGAAACTTTAGCATCTGGAAGTCACATTCCACTTGGGAAGCATCTCCTCAGATCAGTGTACTGCCTACTTCACCAAGTTGCAGCTAAACTCAGAGCTGACCAACCCATCGGCAATCTTGGAGGCCCTTGGTGGTTTATTCAGTTATGGCTAAACATGTACATGCACAAGACCATGAACCTGGATCTGAAAAAGATGTCCTTTCCATCTGAAACCTATGCAGAAGGTCAACCGATTCAGTTTTGCCGATGCACCTCCTTTTGGTGAAGCAACAATGATGATAGCCAATGATACTCTCGGCATGACTGACTTCTTTAGATGTTTGTATGATAGTTTTGCTGATGAAGCTGTAATTTGGTTTGCATATCGTGATGATAATCACAACTTCGAAAATCCAGTGAAACTTCAGCTTGATAACTGGAAAGATGATGAAGATGCAACCAACAACAGTCTGAAAGAAGTTGTCACCCTGAGGATTCTACCTGCCCATTTTACACTGGGATGAGGCCAACCCAGTTATGAATTCTATCATCCATCAGTAGCAGCACGGCAATTAGGATTTGGTCAATTGCCGATTCATCTCTTCTTTGCTGACAAAGCACGAGCAAGAGATACTGTAAAGAGTGCTTTGAATTATAGCCATCTGAAGGACCGGGAACCCGATCTGAGCACCATAAACCTGAATAATTGGTTGATTGTCCCCTTCACGTCAATTCCTTTCAAATATTGGTGGTCAGAATGGCAAGATCATCTCTTTTGTATATCAACAAACATATACTGCAAGAATATCAACGTCGATTATCAAGAACCTGCAGATGAGGTATATGTCCCACTAATCCCTCAACAGCTGCCTTTTATCTTTTCATTTAGCTGATCTTGAAAATCTTCTGACAGGTTCCCAGTGTATTCCCTCCGAAAATGAGCAGAAGCAATCGACCAATCGCATATGTCCTCTGAAAAAATAGAAAGAAAAGAAGAAGAGAAGAAGAAGAAAAGGGGCTATTTCATCCCATTGTTGTTCTTGCTATTTTGGTCCGGGCTTTGTGGCTTCCCTTGTGTCTAGGCTCACGTCTGTAGCACGGTCTAGGCTAGGACCAGCACAAGACCACCATCGAACGATTACTCAACTTGCTTTTGTGACTAACATGGTGCTAGTATTTCCTTGTGTTCTTTTAACCCACCTACAACTCCACATACTCGATTTTCAGCTTTAAGGAGTTGTTCCTGCATCACCGATACACCATCTTCTTGGTGCCCGACTTGTTGATTGCCGCCCCTTCAAGATGAGAATGGGCCGACCCGGACCTGGCCTTGGACCTAGCCCCCTATGGCCTCAAGGCCAACTTCTGAGGCCATGGGCTGACCCAAATCAATGTTTTGCCTATGGCCTTGATGGCCCAATGGGCATCACGGGTCGGCCCATTGTAGGGAGATTTTTACAAAATCAGCAAGAGCGCAGACAACATGATTAACTCCATACAAATTAAACATATGGCTGCACAAGATCTATCCAAGTAGAAACAAGAATTTAACAACCACAAGTTGGCAAACTGCACACTAGCAGTCAAACATGAACTCCAAAAGTTTATGAAAGAAACTCGACAGTAGATATTAACAAGGTTTGGTGCCACCATGCAGCTAAGATCTGGATCACTTGCATAACTAAATTACTGTCATCATCACCATAGAGTTTTATAATAGGCAACACAAGGTTCAAATCTGGAGGAACTGCATAAACCAGAAAATGAATTAAGTTCAGACAAACATTTGCACAATGCAGAAACTGTGATGTACCACACAACTCAGACCAAATTAAGCAATGAATGAATTAGCACAACAATTCAAATGCGTGGGGTAATTGATGGCAATTTGATTGGTGCTCAGTTTTCTTGCTCCTTTTAGTCTTGAAAGTTAATGGTGTGATGATGGCAAAGTAGTTATGCTGCTATCTGAACCACATGAATAAATATTTTGGTATAATTCATCTATGTGCCATGTATGATCCTTTCACTAATAAGCATGCAGAGCACTGTCGAGTTCCTATTGCATTCCTTACAATAAAAAAATGAAATAGGGAGTTCAAACATGAAGGGGTTTATACAATACTTGTTTAGAAACATTGTCACACAATAATTGAAAATTTGCAAGCCAACATGTTATCTAAGGACTTCAGAATGAAAACAGGGAGGACATCTAGATACTTCTATAGTTCAATGAATGTAACTTAATATGACACAGGCTCCAGCAGCAATTTTCTTATGCAGAAAGTGGGTCAACTGCTCAAGCTATTAAACAAGTTCTGTTGACAAATTGAATGCACGGGCACTCATATTGATAGAATCCTAAATAGCTCGGCAACAAGCAAGACTTTAACATCATTAAGCTCACAAGCTAACAGATCTGAAAAATACATCTCTTGGCCAGCAGCTAACAGATCTGAAACTCTAAGGTAGTCCCCTACTAGCAGTGGAACCATAGCGCTAGTTCCTACTACAAATGGCTGTCCAAAAGCAAAAATGTGAGATCCGTCGTGGCTTCATAGTATGCTACATACAACTTCATCACAACATGTGGTATTTAGCACGTAGCGGCGTTGGAGCAACCAAAATCAAGAAAGGATGAGGGACGAGGCGGGACGAGCACGCATGCTGCCTGTGGGATCCGCCAAAGGGAAGAGGGGAAAGAAAAGATAGACAAGAAGCTTACTGGAGGGGAGATCCGCCGGAGCGGAAGGCGAGCCGATGAGTCGCCGCTGCCGGGGATGGATGGCGCGCCCGCCGCCGCCTGCTCGCTCGCCTTCGTGCCGAAGCGAGAGGGAGCCAGGTAGCACAAGGGTCGCGACTCGCATGGGGAAGAGTCACGCCGCCGGGTCGACCCTATCCATGCATTGGGTCAATAGGTTACGGCTCTAAATGGGCCGTTTCTCATTTGAGGCCGACCCGGTGGCCCATTGGCCTTGCTATTGTGGGTCGGGCCAGCGACCCAATGGGTCAACCCGGCCCATTCTCATCTTGACCGCCCCTCCTGTGAGCAGAGTAAGAATTGGTAAGAGCTTGTACAACAGGTTGAGAGTGAGAGAGCACTAGACAACAATTACATCTACTAGTTGTAGGGAATTTCCTACTTTACTTGTTTCCTGTTTGCTCTTGCATCTTTACCATGGCAGGTGAAGGGAGTGAGGATGAGGTTGGTGGAGGTCTGCTTACACGTCACACCAAAGGCATCGTACAGCATTTCCAAAAGCAAGTGAGAGAGTACACCGATGAAATTGACAATGATTTGCGGGTGATGAATGAGAATAAGATTGGGCCAATGGAGGCCGCACAGATTTCCAACAACACCAAGCTTGCAGGCTTGGAGACAACAGTTACTCGCGTGGACAAGAGTCTCGCTGCTCTTCTAAGGCGCTTCGATGAGCTCCACATGAAGACGAATGATCAGCATAGAGGATGTGGCCAAGTGGATGAGGACGGCGCAGAAAATTTAGGTGCTGATTATGTTGCTGACACCGAAGTTGAGGATCGAGGTCAGCGACTCCTACATCGTAACCGTCGAGATATGGGTGGACAGCGTCCACATGAGGTACATAACAATGATGCTGTTTTCAGTAAGATAAAATTTAAGACACCCTCTTTTGATGGTAAATATGATCTGGATGCTTATCTTACTTGGGAGATGGCTGTTGAACAAAAGTTTACTTGTCATGATTTTCCTGAAAATGCATGTGTTAGGGCTGCAACTAGTGAATTCACTGATTTTGATTCCATTTGGTGGATAGAACATGGCAAGAAAAATCCTAATAACATGCCACAAACTTGGGATGCTTTGAAACGGGTCATGAGGGCTAGATTTGTTCCATCTGACTATGCATGTGATCTCTTAAACCAGCTGCAACAATTAAAATAGGGTACTAAAAGTGTCGAAGAATACTATCAAGAGCTGCAAATGGGTATGCTACGCTGCAATTTAGAGGAGGATATGGAACCTGCTATGGCTAGATTTTTTGGGTGGGTTAAACCGAGAGATTCAGGACATCCTTGCTTACAAAGAGTACACTAACATAACCCGTTTATTCCATCTTGCTTGTAAAGCTGAAAGGGAAGTGCAGGGATGACGTGCCAGTACAAAGACTAACATTTTTGCAAGGAGGAATTTTTCCACGCAGCCCCGTTCGAGCATTCCATCAACTGGACGTGCTGCTCGGACAGCAGCCCCATCTCCCAGCGCCAAGCCTCGTGACAGCCCAACAAATTCAGAATCCAAGACTGTGCAAAACCTGCACCAACTGCTTCATCGGTGGCATCCACGGGCAAAACAAGAGACATTCAATGCCACCACTTCAAGGGATTTGGACATGTCATGCGTGACTGCCCAAGCAAGCGTGTTTTGGTGGTAAAAAATGATGGTGAGTACTCATCCGCTAGTGAACTTGATGAAGATACACTTGCTTTACTTGTGGCTGACCATGCAAGAAGTGAGGGCTGTCCGGAACATATTAATGCAGCTGAAGCCGACCGCTACGAGAGCCTCATTGTGCAGCGTGTGCTGAGCGCGCAAATGGATAAGGTGGAGCAAAATCAGCGCCACACCTTGTTCCAAACAAAGTGTGTCATTAAAGAGCGTTCGTGACGCATGATCATCGATGGTGGTAGCTGCAACAACTTGGCTAGCAGCAACATGGTGAAGAAACTCGCACTTACTATGATGCCACACTCTCATCCATATTCTATTCAGTGGCTGAATAACAGTGGTAAGGCCAAGGTAACTCAACTTGTGCGAATCAATTTTGCCATTGGATCATACAAAGATGTTGAATGTGATGTTGTGCCTATGCAAGCATGTAGTATTCTGTTAGGATGACCTTGGCAATTTGATAGAGATTCTTTGCACCATGGTAGATCAAATCAATACTCATTTCTATACCATGATAAAAGGATTGTGTTGCACCCAATGTCACCTGAATCGATTATGAAAGATGATGTCGCTAGAGCAAGAAAATTTAAATGTCAGGAGCATGCTAAAAGTGAGAACAATAACCAAGGCAAATCTGATTTCGAACTAAAAGGAGAGATAACTTTGAAGGGAAAGTGCTTGCTAGCTACTAAATCTGAAATCAATGAATTAGCTACCTCCAACTCATTTGTCTATGCTTTGGTTTGCAAGGATGCTTTGGTTTCCCTTCACGATGTGCAGCATTCATTGCCTCCTGCTGTTGCTAACATTTTGCAGGAATATGCTGATGTGTTCCCAAGTAAGGTACCACCGGGGCTGCCCCCACTTCGAAGAATCGAGCACCAGATTGACCTCATTCCTGGTGCCTCATTGCCAAACCGTGCGCCCTACATGACCAACCCGGAAGAAACCAAAGAGATTCAACGTCAAGTGCAGGAATTGCTCGACAAAGGTTACATACGTGAGTCTCTTAGCCCTTGTGCTATTCCAGTTCTTTTAGTGCCAAAGAAAGATGGATCATGACGTATGTGTGTGGATTGTAGAGCAATTAATAACATCACCATTCGCTATCAACATCCTATTCCCCGCTTGGATGATATGCTTGATGAATTGAGTGGTGCTGTTGTGTTCTCGAAAGTTTATTTGCGTAGTGGTTACCACCAAATTCGCATGAAATTGGGAGATGAATGGAAGACTGCTTTCAAAACTAAATTCAGGCTATATGAGTGGTTAGTCATGCCATTTGGGTTAACTAATGCACCTAGCACTTTCATGAGATTAATGAATAGAAAATTTGTTGTTGTCTACTTTGATGATATATTGATATACAACAAATCAATGGGTGAACATCTTGATCATTTGCGTGCTGTTTTTGATACTCTACGAGATGCACGTCTTTTTGGTAATCTTGAGAAGTGCACATTTTGCACGGATCGAGTCTCTTTTCTTGGCTTTGTTGTCACTCCACAGGGAATTGAAGTTGAGCAAGCAAAAGTGGAGGCCATTCAGGGGTGGCCGGTCCCCAAAACCATCACCCAAGTGAGAAGCTTTTTGGGACTTGCTGGATTCTATCGTCGCTTTGTGCAGGATTTCAGCACCATTGCATGAATTAACAAAGAAGGGAGTTCCTTTTTTTTGGGGCAAAGCGCAAGAGAACTCCTTCAACATTTTGAAAGATAAGTTGACACATGCACCTCTCCTCCAACTTCCCAATTTTAAAAAGACTTTTGAGCTGGAATGTGAAGGGATTGGATTGGGTGGTGTTTTGTTACAATAAAGGAAACCCGTTGCATATTTTAGTGAGAAACTGAGTGGGCCTACTCTGAATTATTCTACTTATGATAAGGAATTGCATGTTGTTGTGCGAACATTAGAAACATGGCAGCATTATCTTTGGCCCAAAGAATTTGTCATACATTATGACCATGAATCTTTGAAGCATATTCGTAGTCAAGGAAAGCTGAACCGTAGATATGCTATGTGGGTTGAATTCATTGAGTCTTTTCCCTATGTCATCAAACACAAGAAATGAAAAGAGAATGTCATTGCTGATGCTTTGTCTAGGAGGTATATTTTGTTGACACAACTAGACTATAAGATCTTTGGTCTGGAAACAATTAAGGAGCAATATGTGCATGACAATGATTTTAAAGATGTGTTGCTGTATTGTAAAGAAGGTAGAATGTGGAATAACTTCGTGGTTAATGATGGTTTTGTGTTTAGAGCTAACAAACTATGCATTCCAGCTAGCTCTGTTCGTTTGTTGCTGCTACAGGAAGCACATGGAGAAGGATTGATGGGACACTTTGGTGCAAAGAAGACGGAAGACACCCTTGCTGGTCATTTCTTTTGGCCAAAGATGAGAAGAGACGTGGAGAGATTTGTTGCTCGCTGCACTACATGTCAAAAGGCTAAGTCTCGACTAAACCCCCACGGTTTGTATATGACTTTACCTGTCCCTAGTGTTCCTTGGGAGGATATATCTATGGATTTTGTGGTTGGTTTGCCTCGTACTAGGAAAGGGCATGATAGCATTTTTTGTGGTGGTTGATAGATTTTCAAAGATGGCACACTTCATACCTTGTCATAAGACAGATGATGCTATGCATATTCTGATTTGTTCTTTCGAGAAATTGTGCGCTTGCATGGTGTGCCAAACACTATTGTTTCTGATCGGGATGCTAAATTTCTTAGCCACTTTTGGAGAACTTTATGGGCTAAGTCGGGGACCAAGCTTTTATTTTCTACCACTTGTCATCCCCAAACTGATGGTCAAACTGAAGTAGTGAATCACACTTTGTCAACAATATTGAGGGCTGTTTTAAAGAAGAACATTAAAATTTGGGAAGATTGCTTGCCTCACAATGAGTTTTCTTATAATAGTTCACTGCACTCTACTACAAAGATGTGACCTTTTCAGATTGTTTATGGCCTAATTCCTCGTGCACCTATTGATTTAATGCCATCGCCAACTTCTGAAAAGTTGAACTTTGATGCTACGCAACATGCTGAATTGATGTTAAAACTGCATGCGATAACTAAAGAAAACATAGAACACATGAATGCGAAGTATAAGGTTGCTGGTGATAAAGGAAGGAGGCAATTGACTTTTGAACTGGGAGATTTGGTTTGGTTGCATTTCCGAAAGGAAAGGTTTCCTGAAATGAGAAAATCTAAGTTGATGCCTAGAGCTGATGGACCTTTTAAAGTACTATATCGAGTAAATGAGAATGCATATATAAGCTTGATCTACGTGCAGATTTTGGGGTTAGTTCCACATTTAACATTGCAGATTTGACACCATATTTGGGAGAGGAAGATGAGCTTGAGTCGAGGACAACTCAAATGCAAGAAGGGGAGGATGATGAGGACATCAACACCAGCGATACATCCACACCAACACCGCCGCCGCTTGGGCCTATTACTCGTGCTCGTGCCCGTCAACTCAATCATCAAGTGAGTTCATTCGTAAGCTCTTGTCCATTATATTTCAACAATGGAAACACGTGCACTTTTGTTCTGCTTAGGAATGATGGAGAGGATAAGAAGGCGAGCGGATTTGCGTGGGTTGGTTTCGGACAAAAGGACAGCACCAACTTGTGACAACGGTCAAGACTTCATTCGAACTCCGATTGGGACGTTCAAGTACTTCACGAAAATCTTCTGAAGTCCTCTTTCAAATGGATCTGACCTCATGATGATACCTGAGTTTGGTGCAGTCGTCATTTCCATACCAAACAGTTTTTAGCCCAGGGTGCTATGCCACTTCTTTTTGGCCCAATGGGCCGTGTATCCAGTAGAGCCCACATGGGGCACGTCCTAGGGTTGGAGGTCATCCTCCAAGTACTTTTACCCCCCCAGCAGACCCCATGGGAGGGTTGGGTTTTGTTTTCATGAACTAGCAGTCGCTACTTCTCTTGGAGCGCGCGTGCTGATCCAGCCGCCCGTCTCCTTGTATTCAGGACACCACATTCAATTAATCCAGGCTGAGTTTCTTGTTTCCCCCATGCGATTTTAGTGCTTGTTTACTTGTTCTTGCGAGTTCTTCGATTGCTTGCAGGACGGGTGCCCACGTGGCCAGTGTCGCGCATCGCAAGGGCGCGGCAACAAGGGAGGATGTGTATCGGTTGCTAAGGCACAACACCTTTGGAGGGCTGAAGTCGGACTGTCAACGTCTCCTCTTTCCCTCAAATCGAGTTATCCAGTTCATCCTCACCGAAAGATCGAGAAATCCCCCTCGCGAGTTCTATCATGATCCACCCCATTGGACCCTAAAATGTTGTTATGGTGCATTTTGTACTATTTGGGTGCGTTCGGGACCGTTTGGTTGCTTTATGAAACTCGGTGCAAAACGGGCCGAACTAGTGCAAAAGTTCGTGTCACGAAGTCGCGTCGGAATTTTTCGCAACGAACGCACCCGATCCACCCCATTGCACCCTAAATTGACGTTTTGGTGCATTTCATATTATTTGGGTGCATTCGGGACCGTTTGGTTGCCATACGGAACTCGGTGCAAAACATGCCGAACTAGTGCAAAAGTTCGTGTCACGAAGTCGCGTCGGAATTTTTCACAACGAACACATCCGATCCACCCCATTGGACCCTAAACTGACGTTTTGGTGCGTTTCATACTATTCGGGTGCATTCGGGACTGTTTGGTTGCCTTACGAAACTCGGTGCAAAACAGGCCGAACTAGTGCAAAAGTTCGTGCCACGAAGTCGTGTCGGAAATTTTTGCAACGAACGCAACTGATCCACCCAATTGGACCCTAAACTGACATTTTGGTGCGTTTAATACTATTTAAGTGCATTCGGGACCTTTTGGTTGCCTTACGGAACTCAGTGCAAAATGGGCCGAACTAGTGCAAAAGTTCGTGCCACGAAGTCGCGTCAGAATTTTTCACAACGAACGCATCCGATCCACCCCATTGGACCCTAAACTAATGTTTAGGTGCATTTTGAACTATTTGGATGCATTCAGGACCATTTGGTTGCCTTACGAAACTCGGTGCCAAACAGGCCGAACTAGTGCAAAAGATTGTACCACGAAGTTGCATCGGAATTTTTCAGAGTGAACGCACCCGATCCACCCCATTGGACCCTAAACTGACGTTTTTGTGCGTTTCATACTATTTGGGTGCATTCGGGACCGTTTTGTTGCCTTACGAAACTCAGTGCAAAACAGACCAAACTAGTGCAAAAGTTCGTGCTACGAAGTCGCGTCGAAATTTTTCGGAATGAACGCACCCGATCCACCCCATTGGACCCTAAACTGATGTTTTGGTATGTTTTGTTCCATTTGGGTGCATTCGGGACTGTTTGGTTGCCTTACGAAACTAGGTGCAAAACGGGCCGAACTAGTGCAAAAGTTTGTGCCACGAAGTCGCGTCGGAATTTTTTGCAATGAATGCACCTGATCCACTCCATTGGACTCTAAACTAACATTTTGATACATTTCGTACTGTTTGGTAGCATTCGGGACCATTTGGTTGCTTTACGAAACTCGGTGCAAAACGGGCCGAACTAGTACAAAAGTTCGTGCCACGAAGTTGCGTCGGAATTTTTACCAACAAATGCACCCAATCCACCCCATTGGACCCTAAACTGACGTTTTGGTGTATTTCATACTATTCAGGTGCATTCGGGACTGTTTGGTTGCCTTACGAAACCCAGTGCAAAACGGGCCGAACTAGTGCAAAAATTCGTGGCATGAAGTCGCATCGGAAATTTTTGCAACGAATGCACCCGATCGACCCTATTGGACCCTAAACTGACATTTTTGTGCGTTTAATACTATTTAAGTGCATTCGGGACCTTTTGGTTGCCTTACGCAACTCGGTGCAAAATGGGCCGAACTAGTGCAAAAGTTCGTGCCACGAAGTCGTGTCGAAATTTTTTGCAACGAACGCACCCGATCCACCCCATTGGACCCTAAACTAACGTTTAGGTGCGTTTTGTACTAGTTGGGTGCATTCAGGACTGTTTGGTTACCTTTCGAAACTCGGTGCCAAACGGGCCGAACTAGTGCAAAAGTTCGTGCCACGAAGTCGCGTCGGAATTTTTCAGATTGAACGCACCCGATCCACCCCATGGGACCCTAAACTGACGTTTTGGTGCGTTTTGTTCCATTTGGGTGCATTCTGGACCGTTTGGTTGCCTTACGAAACTGGGTGCATAACGGGCCGAACTCGTGCAAAAGTTTGTGCCACAAAGTCGCTTCAGAATTTTTTGCAATGAACGCACCCGATCCACCCAATTGGACCCTAAACTGACATTTTAGTCCATTTTGTACTATTTGGGTGCATTCGGGACCGTTTGGTTGCCTTACGAAACTGGGTGCAAAACGAGCCAAAATAGTACAAAAGTTCGTGTCACGAAGTCGCGTCGGAATTTTTGGCAAAAATGCTCCCGATCCATGCCATTGGACCCCAAACTGACGTTTTGGTGTGTTTCGTACTGTTTAGTTGCATTCGGGACCGTTTGGTTGCCTTACAAAACTCGGTGCATAATGGGCAGAACTAGTGCAAAAGTTCGTGCCACGAAGTCACATCGGAATTTTTGGAAGAACGCACCCGATCCACCCCATTGGACCCTAAACTGACATTTTAGTGCATTTTGTACTATCTAAGTGCATTTGGGATCGTTTGGTTGCCTTACGAAACTCGGTGCAAAACGGGCCGAACTAGTGCAAAAGTTCGTGACACGAAGTCGCGTCGGAATTTTTTGCAACGAACGCACCCGATCCACCCCATTGGACCCTAAACTGACGTTTTGGTGTGTTTCATACTATTTGGGTGCATTCGGGACCGTTTGGTTGCCTCACGAAACTCGTTGCCAAACGGGCCGAACTAGTGCAAATGTTTGTGCCACGAAGTCGCGTCCGAATTTTTTGCAACGAACGCACCCGATCCACCCCATTGGCCCCTAAACTGACTTTTTGGTGCGCTTCGTACTATTTAAGTGCATTCGGGACCGTTTAGTTGCCATACGAAACTAGGTGCCAAACGGGCCGAACTAGTGCAAAAGTTCGTGCAACGAAATCGCGTCGAAATTTTTCAGAACGAACGCACCCGATCCACCCCATTGGACCCAAAACTAACATTTTGGTGCGTTTTGTACTATTTGGGTGCATTCAGGACCGTATGGTTGCCTTACGAAACTCAGTGCAAAACTGGCCGAACTAGTGCAAAATTTTGTGCCACGAAGTCGCGTCGGAATTTGTGACACCTCAGGTGTCAATACTTTTAAATCCAATCAATACACCTTAGTTAAAGTTAAAAGAAAATTTGGGAAAATAATTCAAGAGAAGGGTTCAAATAAAAGATCAGTTATTGCATAAGAAATGAAAGGAGAAAGAAAAAGGGTGAAAAGCTATTCAAAAGTTAATTCAAAAATATGCACAAAATTTTAGTTGGCTCATGGGAGGTGTTTCAATTGACATGTGCTCAATTGAACTTCAGCCAAAATCAATTCAAAAACTGAATAAAACTAAAGTCCTTTTGTGCAAATATGCAAATGTACCAATAGTTCAAAATGTGAGTTTCAAATGAAAATTTGCATAACACAAAAGTTGTAGATCTTGAAAAGTTTTGCAAAAGTGGTATTCAACACTTTTCCATTTGAGCCCTCCAATTAGGAGTTAATTTTAGTTTACCGAGAGGTCCCTGGAAATTTCAGAAATCGCAAAAGAGCCCCATCTCCATCTCTCTCTCCCGGCTGGCTCTGTTTCGCCCGCCGCCCGCCGTACGCCGCCGGTGGACTTCGTCCACCGCGCGCCCGCGGCCAAATGGACCCAGGGAGTCTCTCAGCGCCACCTGGCCCGCCCCTTGGCATCTCCTCGCGCGCACACGCGTCCCAGGCCGCTCCCCGTGCCGCCACGACACCCTCCGCCATGCGCAGCGCCGCTGCCGCTCCGCCCGCTCGCCGTCGTGCGCCCCTGACCCAAATCGACCTCCCCCAGTCGCTGCACCCCTCGCCCAGGAGCTCTATGGCCTATAAAGACCCCCAGAGCTCCACCGTCGCGCCCCTTCTCCCCCTTCTTCCTCCTCCCGCCGCTCCGCCATGGCCGCCGAGATCCAGCTCGCGCGGGCCGGCTAGCCCAGCCCCACATTGCCCCCTCCGACCACCGCAGAAGCTTCTCCACCTCCTAGTTACGCTCCACGCGCGCTGAATCGAACCCAAACCCCCTCCCGACGCCGTTCCCCTCTTGCGCCGCCGCCGGCGAGCTCGGGCTCACCGCGGACCGGCCAGCTCCGAAGGAGACCGAGCCCGACAGCTACCCCAGAAGCATCCACGAGCTCACGCGGTGCTCGTGCGTGCCTTGTTCCCCTACCCCGAGCCCTCCTTCGCCTCCAGCGCCGGCGAACCGAACAACCGACCCGCCATCAACGCCGACGAGCTCAAACCCGTGCACCAAACCCTCGAACATCGACCAGGGTAGGTGTTTCTCGATCCTGTCTCTCCCACGCGCCTCCCCGTGGCAGCCCCGGTAAGCCCTGCACCGCAGAACACCACCGGCAAGATGCCACGGCGGAGAAGGCCGGCGAAGGACCCGGTTGTAATTTGTTTTTTTTCGTTTAAGGGTGTTTCTGCAAGTAATCCAGTGTATACCAGTGAACTTCTAAAATGCGAAACAAATCACAGAAAAATCCGAAAAATGCAAACTCAACTGATCTGGAATCCTTGTAACAAAATCTACAAATTTTGTAACATTCACATTTACAGAAACTCAACCGAATTTAATCTAGGGAAAAGATTAAGAAAACCACCTTATGCATGTTCATGATGTTCTGCTCATCAAATGACCTTGATTTTTGGATATGTTATCACTAATGGGATGCTAAGATCACCGTAAAAAGATGACACCAAACCAAAACAGTTATCATGTTAGAACAATCAAGATTCTCTAATCTGTTGTTAGCTTCTCGATTTAATTCTGGAAAATATGCACATGAACTTACTATGGAATTTTTACTGCGTGCATTTAATACTAAAACACTATTAATACCTAAATTTCAGATTTATTAGACTTCATTTGCTATATATCATGATTTATGCTTGTTTAATCAACTTAATTCCTCATATATAGTTCTTATGCTCAGAAAAATCTATATTTATTTCTGGAGTCTCTTTTTAGCTCTGTGTTCCTGTCTAAAAATTTTGAGCTGCAGTTACTGAGTTTGGCTTTGTCGAATGATCATGCTTAGCATCTTAGGGCTAGGTTTACTATTTTTGTTTTGAGTAATCTACAATGTTTCTGGTCATAATTTTTGGGCATGATCTTGTTCAGAGTATGTTCTACCTGTAATAAAAAGTTCAGATGCAATACTGGTCAAATGCATCTTGAGAAATTTATGCAAACTCATGCTAAGTTAACTGAATAACTAATTTATCATAGTGAGTTAAATCTTGACAAATTTTCTGGAGTATGTTTAACTCATGACTAGTCTCTGGTAAAAATTTGAGAACCAAATCCTTAGTAAAACTTTCTGTAGAATTAATCTTTGTTAATGGATTGCTGTTTTTATTCTTTTCATCACCTCTGCTATATAAGTGTATATAATCTGGAAACATTTCAGTACTGAGTTTATGCTTTGAAGTTGCTTGCATAAAATTTGTAGCACCAGAACCCATGTTGAACATTCTGTACAAAAAGATGAAGCAACTAGAGTAATCCATTTGCATGAATAGTTATAGATTTTGCTCTATGGTAGATGCTGAAATTTATACCATGAATGTTCAAGTTTGGATCTGAGTTACTTTAGTGTTTCATCACTAGCTCTTTAGTAGTTGTGTTGTTAAGAAAGAATGAAAGCATGCTATGTGTTGAAATTAAAAATGAAAACCCAAAACCCCACCCATTCATGAATAAACGTAGTTATGTTTACTACTCTATAAACGTTTGCCCATGCATTGAAATGTGAAATCGTCACTAAATTAACTTTCATTGGACTACAACTTTATCGTGAAGGAAAGAAATTGTTATCCATGAATAACTCATAATCTTGCATGGCATATAGAAACGATTAATCTCGCGGACAGTGACTACGAACTGGTGCCCGCGGACTCTCGTGCGGATCAGGAGGTCTCCTTGAACTGTACTAACTTGTCTCAAGACCTGGGCCAAGCCCCAGAAGCTTTTCTGCCTGACAGTGCCCAAGAAGGCAAGCCCCGGAGCATAATCCCACTATTTCTGAATTTTCATTCAGCTATCTATTTATTAATGTATTGTAATATTTTGTTTTCTGCATTTAAGTTTTCTAGGCGTTGATCGAAAACCTTAGATGCATGATCCCTAGGAACCTATGTTGATACCGGATCTTTTTATCGACTAGCTGCCATGCTAAATAGGTACGGTAGAAGTCGAGTGGTTTCCTGCCTCTCGCGAGCAAATAGGAATTGTACTGACTTTAATTCCTGTTGAAATGTAAGGACAATGGGCGGGGTTGTGTAGTTGTGATACCCCGCTGGTGTAGTCAAAAATGGCTAAGGTCGCGGTGTGTGGCTCATTTCGTTAAGCGTTTGAAAGTACTAGCCACATACCGAGAAATATGGTAATCGGTAAGCTTAAGTACCTGATTGGACCGGCGAGTGGAACGACCATTCACCCTCTTGGCAGAAGTAGGGTTTATATTTTTGTCGCGACGTACGGGTGCAGAGTGGTCGGACTCTGTAGTCGGGGAGGGTGACCCGGATCCACGGACTGGAAAGAAAGGGGAAAAGTAGCGTGGGCGGGAGCGAAGTCAATCCCCATGCGTGTGGTCTAGGTTCCCCTGGCCAGGTTGAAATTCGATTCGGAATCGTCCGCCTCTCACGGCATGAGATTGCTTAATGATTTCGGTCACATAGAGTAACAAGTGGAATATGATGATGAAAATACTGCTGGTTGATTAAATGGTTGCTCTACCATGTTTGAGTAGAGTCAGTTGCAAATTTAGAATGGTTAATTCCACTAGAATCTGGCTAAGTAAAACCTGAAAGTAAGGATCAACACTTAGCGGCATTTTTGGCAAACAAACCCTACCAACCAAAAAGCCTTGCATGTCTAGTTATCGGACTATGTTATATCCGGAGACGGGTCAGTCTTGCTGAGTATTAGTATACTCAGCCTTGCTTGTGGCACTGTTTTTCAGGTACTAACTTTGAAGATCTGTTTGCGAGTCTTACTTGGCCTTGAACTCTGCCTCCGGGTTGGTCTGTTGAGTGGGATGGCCCTTCAGCTGGTGCTAATCACCCTCCCGCTGAGTGACGCATTCGTACGGGCTTTACCGATGCGTCACGTTATTTCGCTAGTTATCTTTGCTGCTTCCGTTGAACATGAGACTTAAATAATTGAGTAGTTGGAACTCCGTGGTACTTTGTTACTCTGAACTTGGTTTGTAATAAATTTTCTTTCCGCTGCAATCACTCTGAGCTGTATGAAATGGTTTGTGTTGTAATCTCTGGGCTCACCTTCGTGTGAGTGTTGTCTGCTGATCCTGGAATAGCGTGGCTTTTATCGAGGCTTCACTCGAGGAACTACCGGTGAGTGCCAAATCGGGTCAGAGTTGCTTAGCAACAAAGATCAGTGCACCCGGGCCCAGTAGTTTTGGGTGGTTCCGCCACAGCTGGCATCAGAGCTCGCAGACAGCCTACCAGAGATGGCAACCTCGGTTTTCACAACAACAACTTAAAACTTGACTTCAAAGCTACTAAAGTTTTTGAAAGAGTTTAGGATCTCCAAGGATAAGTCTAGGACGTAAAGCCCTAGGGAATCTTATGGGTATAATCAGGTGGCTTATTTTGTATGGCTAACTTCCAGCACATTACCTTTCAGTATTTAAATTCTGTAATTTAAATTTTGCAACTACGTCGTCGCCACGAAGGTACGCTTACTCAGTCAGCTGAGGGAGTCTGACCTTCCCGTCGGTGATGCGAGCCGAACGCTGGAGCTCAAGCAGTGGCCTACTTGAGCTGCTGCCCATATACCAACTTCGGTTGAGTATATGGGGAGTAATGGTTCGAAATTGGAATTCAATTCCCCGTCAAAGACGGTACTCAGTCAATACGTTGTTTCGATAACGTATGCTTAACGTTGTCCATACGGCGGTAATGGTATGGATGCCGATTCTATAGTGATCGGTAATGTATGGGGACGCTTTCGTGAGTGCTGGCACGAAAGGTTCATTTTATATACTGTCAATCTTCTGCAGGTACGCTAACTCGAAATCGAATTATAGGCTATCTAGCTATATCGAGTAGCTATATAGTGAGAGATGTAATATGTATGCCACCAAAGTCATTGCGTAAGACCAAGGTTACTTGGCAATTTTTTTTGGTGAGGACGTATAGGTTCTGCATTCATTCTCAAAAAGATTAGCAAATAAATCTCTGGGGAAATCGCAAGCAAATCAGCTAAAACACCATCCTAAGGAGTATCCAGAAAGTCTGCAACCTGGTTTCCACGAATTTCAACCTTCTGTTAAGTTACTCAAATCGACTTGGGGTAGTAAGACTAAATGGTGCTTCCTAAGTTATCCAGCTGCTGTAAAAATTTGACATTTTTTGAAGCCTTCTAGCATGGTATTTGTATTTTTGGATCAACCCTGTGTAAAACTGTTAACTCTGAACAGTCTATACAACTGAAATTTTTCGACCTTTATAAGTTGTTCAAACTAAAAATCGTTCAACATGAAAGTTGTAGACAACTAAGTGATGAGCTTACCATAAAAATTTGAAATTTTTTTTTGACGTCTGGTTGAGAGTTATAGTCAAAATACACCCTCTCTGGACACTCAGTTTTCCTGGTTGACATCACTCTGAATACCTGAGCATATCACCCCCATGGAATCCGAATTGAGCTTAGTGATGACTAGATGAATTGTTCCTTAATATCAGAGGGATCTCGTGTAAATTTTTGAGAATTTTTGAAGCAAGTTCTCTACAGTTCTTGCCATTTCTTTCACTGTTCCAGAGTTAGTAGTTCTTGTTACCATCAGCTGATCCATCGGTCTTTTGTTGGGACAGATGGAAGAGCTGCTGGTCGTTGACGCGCAGGGGCATGTGCACTCCGCTTGCCTGCACTGGGACGGGTTTCCCCGCTGTCTTTGGGAGCTTTTGAGTGCAGCCGGTTACCTCCAGCCACCGGTTTACGATGGCCACGAGTTTGTGGAGGACGGAGTTCGTCGCTGCAGTGTGACGATGGTGATCCCGCAGCACCCGCTCAACGGGTGGGAGCCGATCGTGACTCAGATGGTCGGTCACTACCTGCTGGACACCTGGGAGCTTACCGCCATGAGGGCGATGACCACCTTTTGCTCTTTGCGCCCTCTGGAGGTGGTTCTGACCACGTTCGGGTTGTTCCCTGCACCTAACCCGGCAGACCCGCTTTGGCTCGACCGGATGGCACACGTGGACGTGGTCGCTACCCTTGACCCGGTCGGGGCCCTTCGGACGACAGCGAGGTGCTTGGACGGTCTCTACAGACTTCACACTTACCAGGGTTACGCCGTCGCTCAGTTGGTGGACCACGCTCAGGCCCTGCACCTGGCGGTCCAGCTGAGAGATGGGCAGCTTCAGGAGGCTAGTACCGAGCTCGAGAGCAGGGCTACTCTTATCGCCCAGCTCCACGGCCAGGTTCACGAGCTTCAGGACACTGTGTCGGATCGTGACGCTACAATCAACTTCCTGGAGGACCAGTTTCACGACCTGCAGCTTGAGATGGACGAGGCCCAGGGGCAGCTCCACGCGATACAGCACGCGCAGGATGCCCTTCACGCACCTCCCGACGAGATGCAGGTGGACGAGGAGGACGAGCCCCAGGAGATAGAGGGCGTTTCAGAGATGGACTCCGAGGACCAGGCGCCGCAGCCCGCTCCGGTTGAGGTTCACACTCCCGCGGCGAGTGAGGCATCGGTCAACATGTAGACCGAGGCGCGGTTGTCTAGCTTTTGTAGACTCCTCTTAGTGTGGCCTACTTTTGGGATCATGGCTACTAGGCTAACTTAGAGTTGAGTAACCCCCTTAGTACTAATGTTAGGAGTAACCAAGTAGAAATGAGAGGATGATGGATGTAATGAATCCCTAATGCTACTAGTGTTAATCATCAGTGATCTGTGAAAAGCTGAAAGCAGCTGCTAGTTCAAATTTTTATCCTCTTTTCCTTTCGGATTTAGCTCCTGAGTTGAATACCAAAGTTGTTCCAATTTTCATCGTGGAAATACTCGCAAAATTTCAGCCCAAATGGATCAGTAACACGGGAGATAATCGCCAATTACAGAAGCTCTGCTTTCTGTGAAACAGAAAAACCAGAGGAGGAGTAAATGAATTTTTCGACTAACCTACTCTGGAAATCTGACTTTGTGATGACTACCAAAGTTGTAGATCATGAAATTATCTATCTCCTGTAAAAATTTCAAGTTTATATCATGTACAGAACTCCAGTTATGAGCGTTTTTGTATCACTGGTTTTCTGCACGACGTGATTTAAGCAATTCCGAACATTTACATGTCATCTTGAGTTGAAATTCCCATTCGAGATTATGATAATGATGGGTCTAATGCAAAAGTACTCACATTTCAGATGGTGGGATCGACTCGAGGCACCCCTAGTGGTTTTGGAGCCGGAGGGAATGGCGATCCACCTCCACCTCCTCCACCAGTGGGTATTGCTGAGGTACTTGCCGCCCAGACGGAGATTTTGCGGCAGTTGGTTCAAGCTCAGCAACAACCGCGGGTTGGGCATCATGCTCATCACGCACAAGAAGCGAGCTACCAAGATTTCCTCAGTACTCAGCCTCCGCTGTTCAATAAAGCGGATGAGCCTCTAGACGCGGACGCTTGGATTCGCACTATCGAGTCCAAGTTTTCTCTATTGACTACTCCTTGTTCCGAAGCGAACAAGACTCGCTATGCCGCGTAGCAGCTTCGCGGATCAGCTCGTATGTGGTGGGATCATTACCACGGGATGCTACCGGCTGATCATGTGGTGAATTGGAATGAGTTTAAGTTGGCTTTTCGAGATCATCATATCCCAGCTGGACTTCTTGATCGTAAGCTCAACGAGTTCTTGGCCTTAACTCAGGGCACTCGTACTGTGGTGCAGTATGCCCAAGTATTCCATCAATTGTGTCAATATGCTGGACATCACGCAGATACCGACGCTAAGAAGCGTGAACACTTCCGTCGAGGCCTTAGTACCAAGTTACAAGAGAGGCTAAATCTTGTCCGAGCAAACTCTTTCAATGAATTGGTGAATATGGCTATCTCTCAGGAGGATCTTATTTCTGCACACCGCACTGAAAAGAAGCGCAAGGCACCTGCTGGACCCTCGAGTGCCTCTGCACCGAGGTATCGTATTGTGCAAAATAGCCCACCCGCATTCTCTCAGAAGGCCCCTCAGTCAGGGCGTTGGATTATTCGACCTCCTCAACAGCAACAGCAGACTCGATTCGGGTTTCCTCAGCAAGCTCGATTTGCACCTCAGCAGCAGCAGAACGGCCCTAGGCCGAATACTCAGCCAGCCGCTCGCCCTGATAATAATAACCGCTGTTTCAGATGCGGGAGTCCGGATCACTTTGCCAAGATGTGCCCCCAGGCGGGACAATCGCAAGGGCAGGCTTCTCGCAGAAATGATCAGAACAAGGGCAAGAGGCAAACCATTCAAGTCAGGCAGGGCCGACTTAACTTCACCAACCTTGCTGAACTACCCGAGGGAGCACCAATCATGTCGGGTACATTCTCTATAAACCATCACCCCGCAGTTATCTTATTCGACTCTGGTGCATCTCATAGCTTCATTAGTTCTAAATTTGGAGCAAAAGTTGGTTTAGATTTTTGCCACACCAAAGGCTCTTATATGATATCTACTCCTGGTGGTAAAATGGCATCCAACCAAATGGTTAGAACAGCACCACTTAAGTTGGGTAGTAGAACGATTTCAACCGAGTTAATCCTATTACCACTAGAAGGAATTGATGTTATTCTGGGAATGGAATGGATGAAAAGACATGGGGTAGTGTTAGATATCTCTTCCCGAGTTGTCGAAATAAATTCTCCAACTCATGGTCATTCGGTTCTATATTTACCTCATCACCAATGCAACAACTCTTGTGCCTATGCCATGAAAGATATTCGTCTCGAAGATATTCCGGTAGTCCGTGAATATGCAGATGTGTTTCCGGACGATTTACCTGGTATGCCTCCAGACCGGGATATCGAATTTATCATTGAACTTCAGCCTGGTACAGCCCCTATTTCAAAAAGGCCGTATCGAATGCCGCCTAAAGAATTAGCCGAATTAAAAATCCAGCTGCAAGAACTTCTGGACAAGGGTTTTATTCGCCCAAGTGCTTCACCTTGGGGTTGCCCAGCATTGTTCGTAAAGAAGAAGGATGACAGTCTGAGGTTGTGTGTTGACTACCGGCCTCTCAATGCGGTGACCATCAAAAATAAATATCCACTTCCCCGCATTGATGTACTGTTTGATCAATTGGCTGGAGCAAAGATCTTCTCCAAGATTGATCTTCGTTCGGGTTATCATCAAATTAAAATTCGGCCTTGTGATATTCCCAAGACCGCCTTCTCAACCAGATATGGTCTCTATGAGTACTTGGTTATGTCTTTCGGTCTCACCAATGCTCCGGCCTATTTCATGTATCTCATGAACTCGGTATTTATGCTGGAACTTGACAAATTTGTCGTGGTTTTTATTGACGACATTCTGATCTATTCCAAAGATGAGGCAGAACATGAGCAACATTTGCGCATTGTTCTTCAATGTCTCAGAGATCATAAGCTGTACGCAAAATTCTCCAAGTGTGAATTCTGGCTGGACACAGTCAAATTTCTGGGTCACACTATATCTAGTGAAGGCATTTCAGTTGATCCCAGCAAAGTACAAGAAGTGATGGACTGGAAACCTCCTACTTCAGTTCATCAGATCCGCAGTTTTCTCGGCTTGGCGGGGTATTATCGCAGATTTATTCCGGACTTCTCCAGAATTGCTAAGCCCATGACAGAGCTACTAAGGAAGGATGTCAAGTTTAAATGGAACACAAAGTGTGATGAAGCATTCCATACTTTGAGAGCACATCTAACCACCGCACCAGTCTTGGCTCAACCTGACAACAATAAACCATACGACGTTTATTGTGATGCTTCAGGCACTGGTCTTGGTTGTGTTCTAATGCAAGACAATCGGGTGATAGCTTATGTTTCCCGAGCTCTTCGGCCACACGAGCTAAATTATCCCACTCATGATCTTGAACTAGCCGCCGTTATTCACGCTCTCAAGCTTTGGAGACACTACCTTATGGGTACTCATTGCAATATCTATACCGACCATAAGAGTCTCAAATACATTTTCACTCAAAGTGAGCTGAATATGAGGCAACGAAGATGGCTGGAATTAATCAAAGATTATGATCTGGAGGTCCATTATCATCCGGGCAAGGCGAATGTTGTAACCGATGCGCTCAGTCGCAAGGTTCACTGCAATTGCTTTTCAGTGGAGTCGTATAATGACGCATTGTGTGCTGAAATGCAAAGGCTGAAATTGGAGATCATCCCTCAAGGTTCTTTGAATCATATTTCGGTGGAACCGACACTC
The DNA here is from genome assembly GCF_016808335.1 of Panicum virgatum. Taxonomy (NCBI): domain Eukaryota; kingdom Viridiplantae; phylum Streptophyta; class Magnoliopsida; order Poales; family Poaceae; genus Panicum; species Panicum virgatum. The sequence continues at coordinate 39,784,794 of NC_053138.1, read as the reverse complement.
TATGACAAGGTCATCATGGCACAATTATACGACAAAAGTGTTGGTATCATCAAGCAGAAAGTAGTCGAAGGTGAAAATAAATATAAGTGTTTCCGAGTAGACCATAAAGGGATTTTGTGGTTCGAGGATCGCCTAGTCGTTCAAAAGAATCATGAGCTGCGGAAACAAATCCTGGACGAAGCACATCTCTCTAAATTTTCTATTCATCCGGGGTAGCACCAAGATGTACCAAGATCTCAGACAAAATTTTTGGTGGACTCGCATGAAGAGAGAGATTGCTAAATATGTCGCAGAATGTGACACCTGCCAGAGAGTGAAAGCTAGTCACTTGAAAGTTGCTGGAACTCTCCAACCTCTACCAATTCCGTCTTGGAAATGGGAAGATATAAGCATGGATTTCATCGTAGGCTTACCAAATACTTCTCAGCACCATGATTCCATTTGGGTCATTGTTGATAGGCTCACAAAGACCGCTCATTTTATTCCAGTACATACTGAATATCGAGCCAAGAAATATGCTGAGATCTATATTGATCGGATTGTCTGCCTACACGGTATACCAAAAACAATTATATCGGATCGTGGTCCTCAGTTTGTGGCAAGGTTTTGGGAGCAACTCCAAGAGGCTCTCGGAACTAAATTAATTCGAAGCTCAGCTTACCATCCACAGACTGACGGACAGACCGAAAGGGTGAATCAAATTCTTGAGGATATGCTTCGAGCATGTGTCATCCATTATGACAAAAACTGGGACAAATGTTTATCCTTGGCTGAGTTTTCTTATAACAACAGCTATCAGGCCAGTCTGAAGATGGCACCCTTCGAGGCCTTGTATGGTCGACGGTGTCGAACCCCTTTGAGTTGGTCCCAGACTGGAGAACGTCAAATCTTTGGACCTGAATTAGTGGTCGAGGCTGAAGAGAAAGTAAAAATAATACAAGCAAATCTCCGAGCAGCCCAGTCTCGGCAACAGAGTTATTTCGATAAAAGAAGGGATCCTTTGAAGTTCATGGTTGGTAACCATGTCTATTTACGAGTGTCCCCAACTCGAGGCGTTCAACGTTTCGGAGTCAGGGGTAAGCTCGCACCTCGCTATGTCGGGCCATATGAAATCATTGAAGAATGTGGACCCGTGGCTTATCGTTTGCGACTTCCTTCACGACTTGCCGCCATCCATAAAGTTTTCCACATATCCCAACTCAAGAAATGTGTTCGAGTTCCTACGGAAATCATTGATCAACAGGAAATTTTAGTGGAGCCCGATCTCTCATATACCGAGTATCCACTCAGAATTCTGGATCAAAAAGAGAGAGGTACTCGTCGAAAGGTGGTAAAAATGTATAAAAGTCAGTGGTCTCATCACACTGAAGAAGAAGCCACTTGGGAGACGGAGGATTATCTTAATCGACACTATCCGGGTTTCCTTAGCTCTACCACAGGTATATCATTTTCCCCACCTAAATCCAATCATCCAATCTCGGGACGAGATTCTTTTTAAGGGGGTAGGTTGTGACACCTCAGGTGTCAATACTTTTAAATCCAATCAATACACCTTAGTTAAAGTTAAAAGAAAATTTGGGAAAATAATTCAAGAGAAGGGTTCAAATAAAAGATCAGTTATTGCATAAGAAATGAAAGGAGAAAGAAAAAGGGTGAAAAGCTATTCAAAAGTTAATTCAAAAATATGCACAAAATTTTAGTTGGCTCATGGGAGGTGTTTCAATTGACATGTGCTCAATTGAACTTCAGCCAAAATCAATTCAAAAACTGAATAAAACTAAAGTCCTTTTGTGCAAATATGCAAATGTACCAATAGTTCAAAATTTGAGTTTCAAATGAAAATTTGCATAACACAAAAGTTGTAGATCTTGACAAGTTATGCAAAAGTGGTATTCAACACTTTTCCATTTGAGCCCTCCAATTAGGAGATAATTTTAGTTTACCGAGAGGTCCCTGGAAATTTCAGAAATCGCAAAAGAGCCCCATCTCCATCTCTCTCTCCCGGCTGGCTCTGTTTCGCCCGCCGCCCGCCGTACGCCGCCGGTGGACTTCGTCCACCGCGCGCCCGCGGCCAAATGGACCCAGGGAGTCTCTCAGCGCCACCTGGCCCACCCCTTGGCATCTCCTCGCGCGCACACGCGTCCCAGGCCGCTCCCCGTGCCGCCACGACACCCTCCGCCATGCGCCGCGCCGCTGCCGCTCCGTTCGCTCGCCGTCGTGCGCCCCTGACCCAAATCGACCTCCCCCAGTCGCTGCACCCCTCGCCCAGGAGCTCTATGGCCTATAAAGACCCCCAGAGCTCCACCGTCGCGCCCCTTCTCCCCCTTCTTCCTCCTCCCGCCGCTCCGCCATGGCCGCCGAGATCCAGCTCGCGCGGGCCGGCTAGCCCAGCCCCACATTGCCCCCTCCGACCACTGCAGAAGCTTCTCCACCTCCTAGTTACGCTCCACGCGCGCTGAATCGAACCCAAACCCCCTCCTGACGCCGTTCCCCTCTTGCGCCGCCGCCGGCGAGCTCGGGCTCATCGCGGACCGGCCAGCTCCGAAGGAGACCGAGCCCGACAGCTACCCCAGAAGCATCCACGAGCTCACGCGGTGCTCGTGCGTGCCTTGTTCCCCTACCCCGAGCCCTCCTTCGCCTCCAGCGCCGGCGAGCCGAACAACCGACCCGCCATCAACGCCGACGAGCTCAAACCCGTGCACCAAACCCTCGAACGTCGACCAGGGTAGGTGTTTCTCGATCCTGTCTCTCCCACGCGCCTCCCCGTGGCAGCCCCGGTAAGCCCTGCACCGCAGAACACCACCGGCAAGATGCCACGGCGGAGAAGGCCGGCGAAGGACCCGGTTGTAATTTGTTTTTTTTCGTTTAAGGGTGTTTCTGCAAGTAATCCAGTGTATACCAGTGAACTTCTAAAATGCGAAACAAATCACAAAAAAATCCAAAAAATGCAAACTCAACTGATATGGAATCCTTGTAACAAAATCTACAAATTTTGTAACATTCACATTTACAGAAACTCAACCGAATTTAATCTAGGGAAAAGATTAAGAAAACCACCTTATGCATGTTCATGATGTTCTGCTCATCAAATGACCTTGATTTTTGGATATATTATCACTAATGGGATGCTAAGATCACCGTAAAAAGATGACACCAAACCAAAACAGTTATCATGTTAGAACAATCAAGATTCTCTAATCTATTGTTAGCTTCTCGATTTAATTCTGGAAAATATGCACATGAACTTACTATGGAATTTTTACTGCGTGCATGTAATACTAAAACACTATTAATACCTAAATTTCAGATTTATTAGACTTCATTTGCTATATATCATGATTTATGCTTGTTTAATCAACTTAATTCCTCATATATAGTTATTATGCTCAGAAAAATCTATATTTATTTCTGGAGTCTCTTTTTAGCTCTGTGTTCTTGTCTAAAAATTTTGAGCTGCAGTTACTGAGTTTGGCTTTGTCGAATGATCATGCTTAGCATCTTAGGGCTAGGTTTACTATTTTTGTTTTGAGTAATCTACAATGTTCCTGGTCATAATTTTTGGGCATGATCTTGTTCAGAGTATGTTCTACTTGTAATAAAAAGTTCAGATGCAATACTGGTCAAATGCATCTTGAGAAATTTATGCCAACTCATGCTAAGTTAACTGAATAACTAATTTATCATAGTGAGTTAAATCTTGAAAAATTTTCTGGAGTATGTTTAACTCATGACTAGTATCTGATAAAAATTTGAGAACCAAATCCTTAGTAAAACTTTCTGTAGAATTAATCTTTGTTAATGGATTGCTGTTTTTATTCTTTTTATCACCTCTGCTATATAAGTGTATAAAATCTGGAAAAATTTCAGTACTGAGTTTATGCTTTGAAGTTGCTTGCATAAAATTTGTAGCACCAGAACCCATGTTTAACATTCTGTACAAAAAGATGAAGCAACTAGAGTAATCCATTTGCATGAATAGTTATAGATTTTGCTCTATGGTAGATGCTGAAATTTATACCATGAATGTTCAAGTTTGGATCTGAGTTACTTTAGTGTTTCATCACTAGCTCTTTAGTAGTTGTGTTGTTAAGAAAGAATGAAAGCATGCTATGTGTTGAAATTAAAAATGAAAACCCAAAACCCCACCCATTCATGAATAAACGTAGTTATGTTTACTACTCTATAAACGTTTGCCCATGCATTGAAATGTGAAATCGTCACTAAATTAACTTTCATTGGACTACAACTTTATCGTGAAGGAAAGAAATTGTTATCCATGAATAACTCATAATCTTGCATGGCATATAGAAACGATTAATCTCGCGGACGGTGACTACGAACTGGTGCCCGCTGACTCTCGTGCGGATCAGGAGGTCTCCTTGAACTGTACTAACTTGTCTCAAGACCTGGGCCAAGCCCCAGAAGCTTTTCTGCCTGACAGTGCCCAAGAAGGCAAGCCCCGGAGCATAATCCCACTATTTCTGAATTTTCATTCAGCTATCTATTTATTAATGTATTGTAATATTTTGTTTTCTGCATTTAAGTTTTCTAGGCGTTGATCGAAAACCTTAGATGCATGATCCCTATGAACCTATGTTGATACCGGATCTTTTTATCGACTAGCTGCCATGCTAAATAGGTACGGTAGAAGTCGAGTGGTTTCCTGCCTCTCGCGAGCAAATAGGAATTGTACTGACTTTAATTCCTGTTGAAATGTAAGGACAACGGGCGGGGTTGTGTAGTTGTGATACCCCGCTGGTGTAGTCAAAAATGGCTAAGGTCGCAGTTTGTGGCTCATTTCGTTAAGCGTTTGAAAGTACTAGCCACATACCGAGAAATATGGTAATCGGTAAGCTTAAGTACCTGATTGGACCGGCGAGTGGAACGACCATTCACCCTCTTGGTAGAAGTAGGGTTTATATTTTTGTCGCGACGTACGGGTGCAGAGTGGTCGGACTCTGTAGTCGGGGAGGGTGACCCGGATCCACGGACTGGAAAGAAAGGGGAAAAGTAGCGTGGGCGGGAGCGAAGTCAATCCCCATGCGTGTGGTCTAGGTTCCCCTGGCCAGGTTGAAATTCGATTCGGAATCGTCCGCCTCTCACGGCATGAGATTGCTTAATGATTTCTGTCACATAGAGTAACAAGTGGAATATGATGATGAAAATACTGCTGGTTGATTAAATGGTTGCTCTACCATGTTTGAGTAGAGTCAGTTGCAAATTTAGAATGGTTAATTCCACTAGAATCTGGCTAAGTAAAACCTGAAAGTAAGGATCAACACTTAGCGGCATTTTTGGCAAACAAACCCTACCAACCAAAAAGCCTTGCATGTCTAGTTATCGGACTATGTTATATCCGGAGACGGGTCAGTCTTGCTGAGTATTAGTATACTCAGCCTTGCTTGTGGCACTGTTTTTCAGGTACTAACTTTGAAGATCTGTTTGCGAGTCTTACTTGGCCTTGTACTCTGCCTCCGGGTTGGTCTATTGAGTGGGATGGCCCTTCAGCTGGTGCTAATCACCCTCCCGCTGAGTGACGCATTCGTACGGGCTTTACCGATGCGTCACGTTATCTCGCTAGTTATCTTTGCTGCTTCCGTTGAACATGAGACTTAAATAATTGAGTAGTTGGAACTCCGTGGTACTTTGTTACTCTGAACTTGGTTTGTAATAAATTTTCTTTCCGCTGCAATCACTCTGAGCTGTATGAAATGGTTTGTGTTGTAATCTCTGGGCTCACCTTCGTGTGAGTGTTGTCTGCTGATCTTGGAATAGCGTGGCTTTTATCGAGGCTTCACTCGAGGAACTACCGGTGAGTGCCAAATCGGGTCAGAGTTGCTTAGCAACAAAGATCAGTGCACCCGGGCCCAGTAGTTTTGGGTGGTTCCGCCACAGAATTTTCTGCAAAGAACGCACCCGATCCACCCCATTGGACCCTAAACTAACGTTTTGGTGCATTTTGTACTATTTGGGTGCATTCGGGACCGTTTGGTTACCTTACGAAACTGGGTGCAAAACAGGCCGAACTAGTGCAAAAGTTTGTGCCACGAAGTCGCATCAGAATTTTTTGCAATGAATGCACCTGATCCACCCCATTGGACTCTAAACTGACGTTTTGGTGCGTTTCGTACTGTTTAGTTGCATTCGGGACTGTTTGTTGCCTTACGAAACTCAGTGCAAAACGAGCCGAACTAGTGCAAAAGTTCGTGCCACGAAGTCGCGTCAGAATTTAATGCACTGAACGCACCCAATCCACCCCATTGGACCCTAAACTAACATTTTGGTGCATTTTGTACTATTTGTGTGCATTCGGGACTGTTTGGTTGCCTTACGAAACTGGGTGCAAAACGGACCGAACTAGTGCAAAAGTTTGTGCCACGAAGTTGCGTCAGAATTTTTTGCAATGAATGCACCTGATCCACCCCATTGGACTCTAAACTGACATTTTGGTACGTTTCGTACTGTTTAGTTGCAGTCGGGACCGTTTGGTTGCCTTACGAAACTCAGTGCAAAACGGACCGATCTAGTGCAAAAGTTTGTGCCACGAAGTCGCGTCGGAATTTTTCGCAATGAACGCACCCGATCCAGTCCATTGGACCCTAAACTGATGTTTTGGTGCATTTCATACTATTCAGGTGCATTCGGGACTGTTTGGTTCCCTTACGAAACCCGGTGCAAAACGGGCCGAACTAGTGCAAAAATTCGTGCCATGAAGTTGCATCAGAAATTTTTGCAACGAACGCACCCGATCCACCCTATTGGACCCTAAACTGACGTTTTGGTGCGTTTCATACTATTTAAGTGCATTCGGGACCTTTTGGTTGCCTTACGGAACTCGGTTCAAAATGGGCCGAACTAGTACAAAAGTTCGTGCCACGAAGTCGCGTCGGAATTTTTGGCAACGAATGCACCCGATCCACCCCATTGGACCCTAAACTGACGTTTTAGTGCGTTTTGTTCCATTTGGGTGCATTCGGGACCGTTTGGTTGCCTTACAAAACTGGGTGCAAAACGGGCCGAACTAGTACAAAAGTTCGTCCCACGAAGTCGCGTCGGAATTTTTGGCAACAAATGCACCCGATCCACCCCATTGGACACTAAACTGACGTTTTGGTGCGTTTCGTACTATTTAGTTGCATTCGGGACCGTTTAGTTGCCTTACAAAACTCGGTGCAAAACGGGCCGAACTAGTGCAAAAGTCGTGCCACGAAGTCGTGTCGGAATTTTTGGAAGAACGCACCCGATCCACCCCATTGGACCCTAAACTGACATTTTAGTGTATTTCGTACTATCTAAGTGCATTTGGGACTGTTTGGTTGCCTTACGAAACTCGGTGCAAAACAGGCCGAACTAGTGCAAAAGTTCGTGCCACGAAGTCGCGTCGGAATTTTTTGCAACGAACGCACCCGATCCACCCCATTGGACCCTAAACTGTCGTTTTGGTGTGTTTCATACTATTTGGGTGCATTCGGGACCGTTTGGTTGCCTTACGAAACTCGGTGCCAAACGGGCCGAACTAGTGCAAAAATTTGTGTCAAGAAGTCGCGTCGGAATTTTTTGCAACGAACCCACCCGATCCACCCCATTGGTAATGAGCCCAGACCTTCTCATGATATTTCGGTTCCAGCAATGATTTCTATGGGCCGCTCTGGCACGGTTTTGAAAGAGTTGCAATCAAACTTTGTTATTATTGGCTCTGCACTGATTGAGATAGAAAACAATTGTTCATGCATTTTATCTACCGAAGATACTGTGCCAAGCAGGCTAAAATTTAAAAGTGATACTACACGTGAGAAGGGTAAGACACTAGCTGATGGTTATGTCATAAAGAATCAAGAACAGGGGCAATGCAGCAGTGGAGAAATCATAAAGCCTTCTGTGTTTTACGTTGGCTCCATGCAAGTTGTCATACCAACGTGATTAAGCTACAAGGATTAGCAACCTGGCCTGAATATTTTATTAATTCTTGCATGCAAGTCATATGGGGGTTAGGAAGTTCAAATACGAGAGTTAGCTATGTAGCCGGACCCACCAGATTTATTTGTGTTTGAGTCGGTCATGTGACCTGGTATGCCTGTGCGCATGTATAAAAGGCTAAACCTTGGCCGTGTAATAGGAGATTAGATTGGATTTTATTTGTGTCTCTTGTCTAGGGTTTCTCCTACGAACAGCGAGACGCCGCCGATCTCATCTACCTTGCCGATCCTCCTCGGATTGCGTGGATATGTGAACAAGGAATTGAATTCTCTTGGGCTCGTATCGTTTCCCGTCGGAATCCCCTCTCTGGATCGTGCTCTAATTGGAGTACGGGTCAGAGAACTTCTATCTGCTACGTGGATTGAATCTACTACTTGCAAGTATCTGACGTGATCCGCCTTTGTAGTCATTTCCGTGAGGTATACTTTTATCAAGATTTAATTATTGGTTTGAAGCCGTAGTGCTGTTACTCTGTCCGCTGCATTTTGCTATTGAGTTTTGGCATCGAGATTAATTTGTCAACTCCGTGACCTGCTGTCTGCCACTACCGTTGGTGGGATTTTTGTCTCGGATATTACCTGCTGCTGCTAGAGGTCGCTTGTTCATTGGCAAATATAAGCATTATATCTGAATATTGAATCAGCCTCACTAAAAATTCAGAGAAAGTATTTTCTTATTCTCTTGTACCGTGAAAGATTGGGCAAAATTATTTGGATAGCGCAGGCGTGTCCTTATCATTTGGTATCAGATTCCGGGTTGCTCACGGTACTTTTGCTAATTTTTGGTGATGGATAATTATGACTATGTTGACGCATACCTTGAGTTTGTGCCGATGCTATATGAAGCAGCTTCTTCATCAGAATACTATAAGTGGGAGGATGCTATTATAAATTTTTATATCACAGGTGACGTTCCATTAAACCAACTGGCAAATTTGGCAAAACGAGGCTTATCTCCTTCTGTGTTTTTCTGGTTGTGGGAATTGCAGCGGGAACATGGTGTTGACTATTGCACATCTTGGTATGAGATGAAGGAGGTCTTACGGCGATGATTTGCTCCTCCTCTTGAGCCAGAGAAGACTATATTATCATGCAGTGGGAGTTCTTATATGGGTGCTTCTGAACTTTCTTGTGCTGACAGCATTAAAAAGGCTATTTTTGCTACCAAGCCACTTGTTAGTTCGAAAGCAATACAAAAAGAAGATTCTCAGTTGTTCCAGAAGGTTGAAGTGCCTGTGGTCGAAGCGCCAGTTGTATATGAGAGTGATGATTTTTCTTTAGCATCCGGGCTGGATTCTAGTGTTTCTTCTTGTGATACTCAGTCTGACATAAAAATTGATGACATTATTGACGTTTCTGATGGATTATCTATGATGGCACAAGAAGTACATAGTGATGGTACTACTGTTGATGTGAAAGGGCAACGGTCCAATATATTTCAGTCTGAATGCAAAATTCAAGATAAGGTATGCAAGCTAATTATTGATGGTGGAAGTTTCACTAACGCAATTAGTTCAGATGTTGTGCATGCTTTATCTTTGTCTATGCGGAGGCTGCCAACACCGCGTTACATTCAGTGGATGAACCACAGTGGTACTCTGAAAATTACTCACAGAGTTCGAGTAAAATTTTCAGTGGGAAGTTATGTTGATATTGTGGATTGTGATGTCGCACCGCTGAGTGCGTGCCATTTATTATTGGGTCGGCCGTGGCAGTTTGATCTTGATGCTACACATAGTGGTCGCTCTAATAATTATTCATTTATACATAAGGGAATTCAGCACGTGCTGAAGCCAGTGTCGGATAGTGCTATTAAAGCGAAGGTGTTCGCCACTGTGAAAAAGAAGAAAAAGGTGGCTGCTGAAATTGCCCCAAAGCCGAGGACGGCTTTGCTTCGAGAGGGAGAGAATAATGTTGCATTAAGTGCTGAAATTGTTGCTTATGAGAGCTCAAGCAAGGATCTACCAAGCAAAGTTGCATCTGCTAGCAACATTGGAAGTGTTTCAAATGATGTGGTTCTATCTGATCCGCCAATATCTAATCAGTGCGGTTCATTTGTTTCTGCAATTAATGTGTCATGTATGAAGCCCTTGAAAACCAGAGAAATTGTTCAGCTCAAGAACGATGATGTGAAAATTATTCCAAAGCCGAGGACGGCTTTGTTTCAAGGCGGAGAGGATAATGAGCCCAGACCTTCACATGATATTTCGGTTCCAGCAATGATTTCTATGGGCAGCTCTGGAAAGGTTTTGAAAGAGTTGCAATCAAACTTTGTTATTATTGGCTCTGCACTGATTGAGATAGAAAACAATTGTTCATGCATTTTATCTACCGAAGATACTGTGCCAAGCAAGCTAATATTTAAAAGTGATACTACACGTGAGAAGGGTAAGACACTAGCTGATGGTTATGTCATAAAGAATCAAGAACAGGGGCAATGCAGCAGTGGAGAAATCATAAAGCCTTCTGTGTTTTACGTTGGCTCCATGCAAGTTGTCATACCAACGTGATTAAGCTACAAGGATTAGCAACCTGGCCTGAATATTTTATTAATTCTTGCATGCAAGTCATATGGGGGTTAGGAAGTTCAAATACGAGAGTTAGCTATGTAGCCAGACCCACTAGGTTTATTTGTGTTTGAGTCGGTCATGTGACCTGGTATAACTGTGCGCATGTATAAAAGGCTAAACCTTGGCTGTGTAATAGGAGATTAGATTGGATTTTATTTGTGTCTCTTGTCTAGGGTTTCTCCTACGAACAGCGAGACGCCGTCCGATCTCATCTACCTTGCCAATCCTCCTCGGATTGCGTGGATACGTGAACAAGGAATTGAATTCTCTTGGGCTCGTATCGATTCCCGTCGGAATCCCCTCTCTGGATCGTGCTCTAATTGGAGTACGGGTCAGAGAACTTCTATCTGCTACGTGGATTGAATCTACTACTTGCAAGTATCTGACGTGATCCACCTTTGTAGTCATTTCCGTGAGGTATACTTTTATCAAGATTTAATTATTGGTTTGAAGCCGTAGTGCTGTTACTCTGTCCGCTGCATTTTGCTATTGAGTTTTGGCATCGAGATTAAATTGTCAACTCCGTGACCTGCTGTCTGCCACTACCGTTGGTGGGATTTTTGTCTCGGATATTACCTACTGCAGCTAGAGGTCGCTTGTTCATTGGCAAATATAAGCATTATATCTGAATATTGAATCAGCCTCACTAAAAATTCAGAGAAAGTATTTTCTTATTCTCTTGTACCGTGAAAGATTGGGCAAAATTATTTGGACAGCGCAGGCGTGCCCTTATCAATTGGTCCCTAAACTGACTTTTTGGTGCGTTTCGTACTATTTAAGTGCATTTGGTACCGTTTGGTTGCCATACGAAACTCGGTGCAAAACGGGCCGAACTAGTGCAAAAATTCGTGCCATGAAGTCGCATCAGAAATTTTTGCAACGAACGCACCCGATCCACCCTATTGGACCCTAAACTGACATTTTGGTGCGTTTCGTACTACTTAGTTGCATTCAGGACCGTTTGGTTGCCTTACAAAACTCGGAGCAAAACGGGCCGAACTAGTGCAAAAGTTCGTGCCACGAAGTCGCGTCGGAATTTTTGGAAGAACGCAACCGATCCACCCCATTGGACCTAAACTGACATTTTAGTGCGTTTTGTACTATCTAAGTGCATTTGGGACCGTTTGGTTGCCTTACGAAACTCGGTGCAAAACGGGCCGAACTAGTGCAAAAGTTCGTGACACAAAGTCGCTTCGGAATTTTTTGAAACCAACACAGCCGATCCACCCCATTGGACCATAAACTGTCGTTTTGGTGTGTTTCATACTATTTGGGTGCATTCGGGACCGTTTGGTTGCCTTACGAAACTCGGTTTCAAACGGGCCGAACTAGTGCAAAAGTTTGTGCCAAGAAGTCGCATCGGAATTTTTCGCAATGAACGCACCCGATCCACCCCATTGGTCCCTAAACTGAATATTTGGTGCGTTTCGTACTATTTAAGTGCATTTGGGACCGTTTGGTTGCCATACGAAACTCGGTGCAAAACGAGCCGAACTAGTGCAAAAATTCGTGCCATGAAGTCGCATCGGAAATTTTTGCAACGAATGCACACGATCCACCCTATTGGACCCTAAACTGACGTTTTGGTGCGTTTCATACTATTCAAGTGCATTCGGGACCTTTTGGTTGCCTTACGAAACTCGGTGCAAAATGGGCCGAACTAGTGCAAAAGTTCGTGCCACGAAGTCGTGTCGAAATTTTTTTCAAGGAACGCACCCGATCCACCCCATTAGACCCTAAACTGACGTTTAGGTGCGTTTCGTACTATTTGGGTGCATTCAGGATTGTTTGGTTGTCTTACGAAACTCTGTGCCAAACAGGCCGAACTAGTATCAAAGTTCGTGCCACGAAGTCGCATCGGAATTTTTCAGATTGAACGCACCCGATCCACCCCATTGGACCCTAAACTGACGTTTTGGTGCGTTTTGTTCCATTTGGGTGCATTCGGGACCATTTGGTTGCCTTATGAAACTGGGTGCAAAACGGGCCGAACTAGTGCAAAAGTTTGTGCCACGAAGTCGCGTCAGAATTTTTTGCAATGAACGCACCCGATCCACCCCATTGGACCCTAAACTGACATTTTGGTGCATTTTGTACTATTTGGGTGCATCCGGGACCGTTTGGTTGCCATACGAAACAAGGTGCAAAACGAACCGAACTAGTGCAAAAGTTTGTGCCACGAAGTCGTGTCAGAATTTTTTGCAATGAATGCACCTGATCCACCCCATTGGACTCTAAACTGACGTTTTGGTATGTTTCGTACTGTTTAGTTGCATTCGGGACCGTTTGGTTGCCTTACGAAACTCAGTGCAAAACGGACCGATCTAGTGCAAAAGTTCGTGCCACGAAGTCGCGACGGAATTTTTCGCAATGAACGCACCCGATCCATCCCATTGGACCCTAAACTGACGTTTTGGTGCATTTCATACTATTCAGGTGCATTCGGGACTGTTTGGTTGCCTTACGAAACTGGGTACAAAATGGACCAAACTAGTGCAAAAGTTTGTGCCACGAAGTCACGTCAGAATTTTTTGCAATGAATGCACCTGATCCACCCCATTGGACTCTAAACTGATGTTTTGGTACGTTTCGTACTGTTTAGTTGCATTCGGGACCATTTGGTTGCCTTACGAAACTCAGTGCAAAACGGACCGATCTAGTGCAAAAGTTCGTGCCACGAAGTCGCGTCGGAATTTTTCGCAATGAACGCACCCGATCCACCCCATTGGACCCTAAACTGACGTTTTGGTGCATTTCATACTATTCAGGTGCATTCGGGGCTGTTTGGTTGCCTTACGAAACCGGTGCAAAACGGGCCGAAATAGTGCAAAAATTCGTGCCATGAAGTCGCATCGGAAATTTTTGCAACGAACGCACCCGATCCACCCTTTTGGACCCTAAACTGAGATTATGGTGTGTTTCATACTATTTAAGTGCATTCGGGACCTTTTGGTTGCCATACGAAACTCGGTGCAAAACGAGCTGAACTAGTGCAAAAATTCGTGCCATGAAGTTGCATCGGAAATTTTTGCAACGAACGCACACGATCCACCCTATTGGACCCTAAACTGACGTCTTGGTGCGTTTCATACTATTTAAGTGCATTCGGGACCTTTTGGTTGCCTTACGGAACTCGGTGCAAAATGGGTCGAACTAGTGCAAAAGTTCGTGCCACGAAGTCGTGTCGGAATTTTTTTCAACGAACGCACCCGATCCACCCCATTGGACCCTAAACTGACGTTTAGGTGCGTTTCGTACCATTTGTGTGCATTCGGGACCATTTGGTTGCCTTACGAAACTGGGTGCAAAACGGGCTGAACTAGTGCAAAAGTTTGTGCCACGAAGTCGCGTCAGAATTTTTTGCAATGAACGCACCCGATCCACCCCATTGGACCCTAAACTGACATTTTGGTGCATTTTGTACTATTTGGGTGCATCCGGGACCGTTTGGTTGCCTTACGAAACTGGGTGCAAAACGGACCGAACTAGTGCAAAAGTTTGTGCCACGAAGTCTTGTCAGAATTTTTTGCAATGAATGCACCTGATCCACCCCATTGGACTCTAAACTGACGTTTTGGTATGTTTCATACTGTTTAGTTGCATTCAGGACCATTTGGTTGCCTTATGAAACTCAGTGCAAAACGGACCGATCTAGTGCAAAAGTTAGTGCCACGAAGTCGCGTCGGAATTTTTCGCAATGAACGCACCCGATCCATCCCATTGGACCCTAAACTGGCGTTTTGGTGCATTTCAAACTATTCAGGTGCATTCGGGACTGTTTGGTTGCCTTACGAAACTGGGTACAAAATGGACCGAACTAGTGCAAAAGTTTGTGCCACGAAGTCGCGTCAGAATTTTTTGCAATGAATGCACCTGATCCACCCCATTGGACTCTAAACTGACATTTTGGTATGTTTCGTACTGTTTAGTTGCATTCGGGACCATTTGGTTGCCTTATGAAACTCAGTGCAAAACGGACCGATCTAGTGCAAAAGTTCGTGCCACGAAGTCGCGTCGGAATTTTTCGCAATGAACGCACCCGATCCACCCCATTGGACCCTAAACTGACGTTTTGGTGCATTTCATACTATTCAGGTGCATTCGGGGCTGTTTGGTTGCCTTACGAAACCCGGTGCAAAACGGGCCGAAATAGTGCAAAAATTCGTGCCATGAAGCCGCACTGGAGATTTTTGCAACGAACGCACCCGATCCACCCTTTTGGACCCTAAACTGATGTTTTGGTGCGTTTCATACTATTTAAGTGCATTCGGGACCTTTTGGTTGCCTTACGGAACTCAGTGCAAAATGGGCCGAACTAGTGCAAAAGTTCGTGCCACGAAGTCGTGTCGAAATTTTTTGTAACGAACGCACCCGATCCACCCCATTGGACCCTAAATTGACGTTTAGGTCCGTTTCGTACTATTTGGGTGCATTCAGGACCGTTTGGTTGCCTTACGAAACTCGGTGCCAAACGGGACGAACAAGTACAAAAGTTCGTGCCACGAAGTCGCGTCGGAATTTTTCAGATTGAACGCACCCGATCCACCCCATTCGACCCTAAACTGGCGTTTTGGTTCGTTTTGTTCCATTTGGGTGCATTCGGGACCGTTTGGTTGCCTTACAAAACTGGGTGCAAAACGGGCCGAACTAGTACAAAAGTTCGTGCCACGAAGTCGCGTCGGAATTTTTGGCAACAAATGCACCCGATCCACCCTATTGGACACTAAACTGACGTTTTGGTGCGTTTCGTACTGTTTAGTTGCATTCGGGACCGTTTGGTTGCCTTCCAAAATCGGTGCAAAACGGGCCGAACTAGTGCAAAAGTCGTGCCACGAAGTCGCGTCGGAATTTTTGAAAGAATGCACCCGATCCTCCCCATTGGACCCTAAACTCACATTTTAGTGCATTTCGTACGATCTAAGTGCATTTGGGACCGTTTGGTTGCCTTACGAAACTCGGTGCAAAACGGGCCGAACTAGTGCAAAAGTTCGTTACATGAAGTCGCGTCGGAATTTTTTTGCAACAAACGCACCTGATCCACCCCATTGGACCATAAACTGTCGTTTTGGTGTGTTTCATGCTATTTGGGTGCATTCGGGACCGTTTGGTTGCCTTACGAAACTCGGTGCCAAACGGGCCGAACTAGTGCAAAAGTTTGTGCCAAGAAGTCGCGTCGTAATTTTTTGCAACAAACGCACCCGATCCACCCCATTGGTCCCTAAACTGACTTTTTGGTGCGTTTAGTACTATCTAAGTGCATTCGGGACTGTTTGGTTGCCATACAAAACTCGGTGCAAAACGGGCCGAACTAGTGCAAAAATTCGTGCCATGAAGTCGCATCGGAAATTTTTGCAACGAACGCACCCGATCCACCATATTGGACCCTAAACTGACATTTTGGTGCGTTTCATACTAATTAGTAGCATTCGGGACCGTTTGGTTGCCTTACAAAACTCGGTGCAAAATGGGCCGAGCTAGTGCAAAAGTTCGTGCCACGAAGTCGCGTCGGGATTTTTGGAAGAATGCACCCGATCCACCCCATTGGACCCTAAACTGACAGTTTAGTGCATTTCGTACTATCTAAGTGCATTTGGGACCGTTTGTTGCCTTACGAAACTCGGTGCAAAACGGGGCGAACTAGTGCAAAAGTTCGTGACACGAAGTCGCATCGGAATTTTTCAGATTGAACGCACCCGATCCACCCCATTGGACCCTAAACTGACGTTTTGGTGCGTTTTGTTCCATTTGGGTGCATTCGGGACCGTTTGTTTGCCTTACAAAATTGGGTGCAAAATAGGCCGAACTAGTACAAAAGTTCGTGCCTCGAAATCGCGTCGGAATTTTTGGCAACAAATGCACCCGATCCACCCCATTGGACACTAAACTGTCGTTTTGTGCCTTTCGTACTGTTTAGTTGCATTCGGGACCGTTTTGTTGCCTTCCAAAATCGGTGAAAAAGGGCCGAACTAGTGCAAAAGTCGTGCCACGAAGTCGCGTCGGAATTTTTGGAAGAACGCACCCGATCCACCCCATTGAACCCTAAACTGACATTTTAGTGCATTTCGTACTATCTAAGTGCATTTGGGACCGTTTGGTTGCCTTACGAAACTCGGTGCAAAACGGGCCGAACTAGTGCAAAAGTTCGTTACACGAAGTCGCGTCGGAATTTTTTTGCAACGAACGCACCCGATCCACCCCATTGGACCCTAAACTGTCGTTTTGGTGTGTTTCATACTATTTGGGTGCATTCGGGACCGTTTGGTTGCCTTACGAAACTCGGTGCCAAACGGGCAGAACTAGTGCAAAAGTTTGTGTCAAGAAGTCGTGTCAGAATTTTTTGCAACGAACGCACCCGATCCACCCCATTGGTCCCTAAACTGACTTTTTGGTGCGTTTCGTACTATTTAAGTGCATTCGGGACCGATTGGTTGCCATACGAAACTCGGTGCAAAACGGGCTGAACTAGTGCAAAAATTCGTGCCATGAAGTCGCATCGGAAATTTTTGCAACGAACGCACCCGATCCACCCTATTGGCCCTAAACTGATGTTTTGGTTTGTTTCATACTATTTAAGTGCATTCGGGACCTATTGGTTGCCTTACGGAACTCGGTGCAAGATGGGCCGAACTAGTGCAAAAGTTTGTGCCACGAAGTCGTGTCGATATTTTTTGCAACGAACGCACCCGATCCTCCCCATTGGACCCTAAACTGATGTTTAGGTGCGTTTCGTACTATTTGGGTGCATTCAGGACCGTTTGGTTGTCTTACGAAACTCGGTGCCAAACAGGCCGAACTAGTATAAAATTCGTGCCACGAAGTCGCATCGGAATTTTTCCGATTGAACGCACCCGATCCACCCCATTGGACCCTAAATTGAAGTTTTGGTGCGTTTTGTTCCATTTGGGTGCATTCGGGACCATTTGGTTGCCTTACGAAACTCAGTGCAAAACGAGCCGAACTAGTGCAAAAGTATGTGCCATGAAGTCGCGTCGGAATTTTTCGCAATGAACGCACCCGATCCACCCCATTGGACCCTAAACTGACGTTTTTTTGCATTTTGTACTATTTGGGTGCATTCGGGATCGTTTGGTTGCCTTACGAAACTGGGTGCAAAACGGATCGAACTACTGCAAAAGTTTGTGCCACGAAGTCGCGTAAGAATTTTTTGCAATGAATGCACCTGATCCACCCCATTGGACTCTAAACTGACGTTTTGATACGTTTCGTACTGTTTACTTGCATTCGGGACTGTTCGGTTGCCTTACAAAACTCAGTGCAAAACGGACCGATCTAGTGCAAAAGTTCGTGCCACGAAGTCGCGTCGGAATTTTTCGCAATGAACGCACCCGATCCACCCCATTGGACCCTAAACTGACATTTTGGTGCATTTCATACTATTCAGGCGCATTCGGGGCTGTTTGGTTGACTTACGAAACCCGGTGCAAAACGGGCCGAAATAGTGCAATAATTCGTGCCATGAAGTCGCATTGGAAATTTTTGCAACGAACGCACCCGATCAACCCTTTTGGACCCTAAACTTATGTTTTGGTGCGTTTCATACTATTTAAGTGCATTCGGGACCTTTTGGTTGCCTTACGGAACTCAGTGCAAAATGGGCCGAACTAGTGCAAAAGTTCGTGCCACGAAGTCGTGTCGAAATTTTTTGTAACAAACGCACCCGATCCACCCCATTGGACCCTAAATTGACATTTAGGTGCGTTTTGTACTATTTAGGTGCACTCAGGACCGTTTGGTTGCCTTACGAAACTCGGTGCCAAACGGGCCGAACAAGTGCAAAAGTTCGTGCCACGAAGTCGCGTCGGAATTTTTCAGATTGAACGCACCCGATCCACCCCATTCGACCCTAAACTGACGTTTTGGTGCGTTTTGTTCCATTTGGGTGCATTCGGGACCGTTTGGTTGCCTTACAAAACTGGGTGCAAAACGGGCCGAACTAGTACAAAAGTTCGTGCCAGGAAATCGCGTCGGAATTTTTGGCAACAAATGCACCCGATCCACCCCATTGGACAATAAACTGACGTTTTGGTGCCTTTCGTACTGTTTAGTTGTATTCGGGACCATTTGGTTGCCTTCCAAAATCGGTGCAAAAAGGGCCGAACTAGTGCAAAAGTCGTGCCACGAAGTCGCGTCGGAATTTTTGGAAGAACGCACCCGATCCACCCCATTGGACCCTAAATTGACATTTTAGTGCATTTCGTACTATCTAAGTGCATTTGGGACCGTTTGGTTGCCTTACGAAACTCGGTGCAAAACGGGCCGAACTAGTGCAAAAGTTCGTTACACGAAGTCGCGTCGGAATTTTTTTTGCAACGAACGCACCCGATCCACCCCATTGGACCCTAAACTGTCGTTTTGGTGTGTTTCATACTATTTGGGTGCATTCGGGACCGTTTGGTTGCCTTACGAAACTCAGTGACAAACGTGCCGAACTAGTGCAAAAGTTTGTGTCAAGAAGTCGTGTCGGAATTTTGTGCAACGAACGCACCCGATCCACCCCATTGGTCCCTAAACTGACTTTTTGGTGCGTTTCGTACTATTTAAGTGCATTCGGGACCGATTGGTTGCCTTACAAATCTCGGAGCAAAACGGGCCGAACTAGTGCAAAAGTTCGTGCCACGAAGTCGCGTCGGAATTTTTGGAAGAACGCACCCGATCCACCCCATTGGACCCTAAACTAACATTTTAGTGCATTTCATACTATCTAAGTGAATTTGGGACCGTTTGGTTGCCGTACGAAACTCGGTGCAAAACGGGCCGAACTAGTGTAAAAGTTCGTGACACGAAGTCGCGTCGGAATTTTTTGCAACGAACGCAGCCGATCCACCCCATTGGACCCTAAACTTTCATTTTGGTGTGTTTCATACTATTTGGGTGCATTCGGGACCGTTTGGTTGCCTTACGAAACTCGGTTTCAAACGGGCCGAACTAGTGCAAAAGTTTGTGCCAAGAAGTTGCGTCGGATTTTTTTGCAACGAACGCACCCGATCCACCCCATTGGTCCCTAAACTGAATTTTTGGTGCGTTTCGTACTATTTAAGTGCATTCGGGACCGTTTGGTTGCCATACGAAACTCGGTGCAAAACGGGCCGAACTAGTGCAAAAATTCGTGCCATGAAGTCACATTGGAAATTTTTGCAACGAACGCACCCGATCCACCCTATTGGACCCTAAAATGACATTTTGGTGTGTTTCATACTATTTAAGTGCATTCGGGACCGTTTGGTTGCCTTACGAAACTCAGTGCAAAACGGACCGATCTAGTGCAAAAGTTCGTGCCACGAAGTCGCGTCGGAATTTTTCGCAATGAACGCACCCGATCCATCCCATTGGACCCTAAACTGGCGTTTTGGTGCATTTCAAACTATTCAGGTGCATTCGGGACTGTTTGGTTGCCTTACGAAACTGGGTACAAAATGGACCGAACTAGTGCAAAAGTTTGTGCCACGAAGTCGCGTCAGAATTTTTTGCAATGAATGCACCTGATCCACCCCATTGGACTCTAAACTGACATTTTGGTATGTTTCGTACTGTTTAGTTGCATTCGGGACCATTTGGTTGCCTTATGAAACTCAGTGCAAAACGGACCGATCTAGTGCAAAAGTTCGTGCCACGAAGTCGCGTCGGAATTTTTCGCAATGAACGCACCCGATCCACCCCATTGGACCCTAAACTGACGTTTTGGTGCATTTCATACTATTCAGGTGCATTCGGGGCTGTTTGGTTGCCTTACGAAACCCGGTGCAAAACGGGCCGAAATAGTGCAAAAATTCGTGCCATGAAGCCGCACTGGAGATTTTTGCAACGAACGCACCCGATCCACCCTTTTGGACCCTAAACTGATGTTTTGGTGCGTTTCATACTATTTAAGTGCATTCGGGACCTTTTGGTTGCCTTACGGAACTCAGTGCAAAATGGGCCGAACTAGTGCAAAAGTTCGTGCCACGAAGTCGTGTCGAAATTTTTTGTAACGAACGCACCCGATCCACCCCATTGGACCCTAAATTGACGTTTAGGTCCGTTTCGTACTATTTGGGTGCATTCAGGACCGTTTGGTTGCCTTACGAAACTCGGTGCCAAACGGGACGAACAAGTACAAAAGTTCGTGCCACGAAGTCGCGTCGGAATTTTTCAGATTGAACGCACCCGATCCACCCCATTCGACCCTAAACTGGCGTTTTGGTTCGTTTTGTTCCATTTGGGTGCATTCGGGACCGTTTGGTTGCCTTACAAAACTGGGTGCAAAACGGGCCGAACTAGTACAAAAGTTCGTGCCACGAAGTCGCGTCGGAATTTTTGGCAACAAATGCACCCGATCCACCCTATTGGACACTAAACTGACGTTTTGGTGCGTTTCGTACTGTTTAGTTGCATTCGGGACCGTTTGGTTGCCTTCCAAAATCGGTGCAAAACGGGCCGAACTAGTGCAAAAGTCGTGCCACGAAGTCGCGTCGGAATTTTTGAAAGAATGCACCCGATCCGCCCCATTGGTCCCGAAACTCACATTTTAGTGCATTTCGTACGATCTAAGTGCATTTGGGACCGTTTGGTTGCCTTACGAAACTCGGTGCAAAACGGGCCGAACTAGTGCAAAAGTTCGTTACACGAAGTCGCGTCGGAATTTTTTTGCAACGAACGCACCCGATCCACCCCATTGGACCATAAACTGTCGTTTTGGTGTGTTTCATGCTATTTGGGTGCATTCGGGACCGTTTGGTTGCCTTACGAAACTCGGTGCCAAACGGGCCGAACTAGTGCAAAAGTTTGTGCCAAGAAGTCGCGTCGGAATTTTTTGCAACAAACACACCCGATCCACCCCATTGGTCCCTAAACTGACTTTTTGGTGCGTTTAGTACTATCTAAGTGCATTCGGGACTGTTTGGTTGCCATACAAAACTCGGTGCAAAACGGGCCGAACTAGTGCAAAAATTCGTGCCATGAAGTCGCATCGGAAATTTTTGCAACGAACGCACCCGATCCACCCTATTGGACCCTAAACTGACATTTTGGTGCGTTTCATACTAATTAGTAGCATTCGGGACCGTTTGGTTGCCTTACAAAAGTCGGTGCAAAACGGGCCGAGCTAGTGCAAAAGTTCGTGCCACGAAGTCGCGTCGGGATTTTTGGAAGAATGCACCCGATCCACCCCATTGGACCCTAAACTGACAGTTTAGTGCATTTCGTACTATCTAAGTGCATTTGGGACCGTTTGTTGCCTTACGAAACTCGGTGCAAAACGGGGCGAACTAGTGCAAAAGTTCGTGACACGAAGTCGCGTCGGAATTTTTCAGATTGAACGCACCCGATCCACCCCATTGGACCCTAAACTGACGTTTTGGTGCGTTTTGTTCCATTTGGGTGCATTCGGGACCGTTTGGTTGCCTTACAAAATTGGGTGCAAAACAGGCCGAACTAGTACAAAAGTTCGCGCCTCGAAATCGCGTCGGAATTTTTGGCAACAAATGCACCCGATCCACCCCATTGGACACTAAACTGTCGTTTTGGTGCCTTTCGTACTGTTTAGTTGCATTCGGGACTGTTTTGTTGCCTTCCAAAATCGGTGAAAAAGGGCCGAACTAGTGCAAAAGTCGTGCCACGAAGTCGCGTCGGAATTTTTGGAAGAACGCACCCGATCCACCCCATTGAACCCTAAACTGACATTTTAGTGCATTTCGTACTATCTAAGTGCATTTGGGACCGTTTGGTTGCCTTACAAAACTCGGTGCAAAACGGGCCGAACTAGTGCAAAAGTTCGTTACACGAAGTCGCGTCGGAATTTTTTTGCAACGAACGCACCCGATCCACCCCATTGGACCCTAAACTATCGTTTTGGTGTGTTTCATACTATTTGGGTGCATTCGGGACCGTTTGGTTGCCTTACGAAACTCGGTGCCAAACGGGCAGAACTAGTGCAAAAGTTTGTGTCAAGAAGTCGTGTCAGAATTTTTTGCAACGAACGCACACGATCCACCCCATTGGTCCCTAAACTAACTTTTTGGTGCGTTTCGTACTATTTAAGTGCATTCGGGACCGATTGGTTGCCATACGAAACTCGGTGCAAAACGGGCTGAACTAGTGTAAAAATTCGTGCCATGAAGTCGCATCAGAAATTTTTGCAACGAATGCACCCGATCCACCCTATTGGACCCTAAACTGACGTTTTGGTGCGTTTCGTACTACTTAGTTGCATTCGGGACCGTTTGGTTGCCTTACAAAACTCGGAGCAAAAAGGGCCGAACTAGTGCAAAAGTTCGTGCCACGAAGTCGCGTCGGAATTTTTGGAAGAACGCACCCGATCCACCCCATTGGACCCTAAACTGACATTTTAGTGCATTGCGTACTATCTAAGTGCACTTAGGACCGTTTGGTTGCCTTACGAAACAAGGTGCAAAACGGGCCGAACTAGAGCAAAAGTTCGCGACACGAAGTCGCGTCAGAATTTTTTGCAACGAACGCAGCCGATACACCCCATTGGACCCTAAACTTTCATTTTGGAGTGTTTCATACTATTTGGGTGCATTCGGGACCGTTTGGTTGCCTTACGAAACTTGGTTTCAAACGGGCTGAACTAGTGCAAAGCCAAGAAGTCGCGTCAGAATTTTTTGCAACGAACGCACTCGATCCACCCCATTGGTCCCTAAACTGAATTTTTGGTGCGTTTCATACTATTTAAGTGCATTTGGGACCGTTTGGTTGCCATATGAAACTCGGTGCAAAACGGGCCGAACTAGTGCAAAAATTCGTGCCATGAAGTCACATCGGAAATTTTTGCAACGAACGCACCCGATCCACCCTATTGGCCCTAAACTGACGTTTTGGTGTGTTTCATACTATTTAAGTGCATTCGGGACCTATTGGTTGCCTTACGGAACTCGGTGCAAAATGGGCCGAACTAGTGCAAAAGTTCGTGCCACGAAGTCGTGTCGATATTTTTTGCAACGAACGCACCCGATCCTCCCCATTGGACCCTAAACTGATGTTTAGGTGCGTTTCGTACTATTTGGGTGCATTCAGGACCGTTTGGTTGTCTTACGAAACTCGGTGCCAAACAGGCCGAACTAGTATAAAATTCGTGCCACGAAGTCGCGTCGGAATTTTTCAGATTGAACGCACCCGATCCACCCCATTGGACCCTAAATTGAAGTTTTGGTGCGTTTTGTTCCATTTGGGTGCATTCGGGACCATTTGGTTGCCTTACGAAGCTGGATGTAAAACGGGCCGAACTAGTGCAAAACTTTGTGCCACGAAGTCGCGTTAGATTTTTTTGCAATGAACGCACCCGATCCACCCCATTGGACCCTAAACTGACATTTTGGTGCATTTTGTACTATTTGGGTGCATCCGGGACCGTTTGGTTGTCTTACGAAACTGGGTGCAAAATGGACCGAACTAGTGCAAAAGTTTGTGCCACGAAGTCTTGTCAGAATTTTTTGCAATGAATGCACCTGATCCACCCCATTGGACTCTAAATTGATGTTTTGGTATGTTTCATACTGTTTAGTTGCAGTCGGGACCGTTTGGTTGCCTTACGAAACTCAGTGCAAAACGGACCGATCTAGTGCAAAAGTTCGTGCCACGAAGTCGCGTCGGAATTTTTCGCAATGAACGCACCCGATCCACCCCATTGGACCCTAAACTGACATTTTGGTGCATTTCATACTATTCAGGTTCATTCGTAATGTTTAGTTGCATTCAGGACCGTTTGGTTGCCTTACGAAACTCGGTGCCAAACGGGCAGAACTAGTGCAAAAGTTCGTGCCACGAAGTCGCGTCAGAATTTTTCAGATTGAACGCACCCGATCCACCCCATTGGACCCTAAACTGATGTTTTGGTGCGTTTTGTTCCATTTGGGTGCATTCGGGACCATTTGGTTGCCTTATGAAACTTGGTGCAAAACGGGCCGAACTAGTGCAAAAGTTCGTGCCACGAAGCCGCGTCGAAATTTTTCAGAACGAACGCACCCGATCCACCCCATTGGACCCAAAACTAAAGTTTTGGTGCGTTTCGTACTATTTTGGTGCATTCGGGACCATATGGTTGCCTTACGAAACTCAGTGCAAAACGAGCCGAACTAGTGCAAAAGTATGTGCCATGAAGTCGCGTCAGAATTTTTCGCAATGAACGCACCCGATCCACCCCATTGGACCCTAAACTGACGTTTTGGTGCATTTTGTACTATTTGGGTGCATTCGGGACCGTTTGGTTGTCTTACGAAACTGGGTGCAAAACGGGTCGAACTACTCCAAAAGTTTGTGCCACGAAGTCGCGTCAGAATTTTTTGCAATGAATGCACCTGATCCACCCCATTGGACTCTAAACTGACGTTTTGGTACGTTTCGTACTGTTTACTTGCATTCGGGACTGTTCGGTTGCCTTACAAAACTCAGTGCAAAACAGACCGATCTAGTGCAAAAGTTCGTGCCACGAAGTCGCGTCGGAATTTTTCGCAATGAACGCACCCGATCCACCCCATTGGACCCTAAACTGACATTTTGGTGCATTTCATACTATTCAGGCGCATTCGGGGCTGTTTGGTTGACTTACGAAACTCGGTGCAAAACGGGCCGAAATAGTGCAATAATTCGTGCCATGAAGTCGCATTGGAAATTTTTGCAACGAACGCACCCGATCAACCCTTTTGGACCCTAAACTGATGTTTTGGTGCGTTTCATACTATTTAAGTGCATTCGGGACCTTTTGGTTGCCTTACGGAACTCAGTGCAAAATGGGCCGAACTAGTGCAAAAGTTCGTGCCACGAAGTCGTGTCGAAATTTTTTGTAAAAAACGCACCCGATCCGCCCCATTGGACCCTAAATTGACGTTTAGGTGCGTTTTGTACTATTTAGGTGCACTCAGGACCGTTTGGTTGCCTTACGAAACTCGGTGCCAAACGGGCCGAACAAGTGCAAAAGTTCGTGCCACGAAGTCGCGTCGGAATTTTTCAGATTGAACGCACCCGATCCACCCCATTCGACCCTAAACTGACGTTTTGGTGCGTTTTGTTCCATTTGGGTGCATTCGGGACCGTTTGGTTGCCTTACAAAACTGGGTGCAAAACGGGCCGAACTAGTACAAAAGTTCGTGCCAGGAAATCGCGTCGGAATTTTTGGCAACAAATGCACCCGATCCACACCATTGGACACTAAACTGACGTTTTGGTGCCTTTCGTACTGTTTAGTTGCATTCGGGACCATTTGGTTGCCTTCCAAAATCGGTGCAAAAAGGGCCGAACTAGTGCAAAAGTCGTGCCACGAAGTCGCGTCGGAATTTTTGGAAGAACGCACCCGATCCACCCCATTGGACCCTAAACTGACATTTTAGTGCATTTCGTACTATCTAAGTGCATTTGGGACCGTTTGGTTGCCTTACGAAACTCGGTGCAAAACGGGCCGAACTAGTGCAAAAGTTCGTTACACGAAGTCGCGTCGGAATTTTTTTTGCAACGAACGCACCCGATCCACCCCATTGGACCCTAAACTGTCGTTTTGGTGTGTTTCATACTATTTGGGTGCATTCGGGACCATTTGATTGCCTTACGAAACTCAGTGCCAAACGGGCCAAACTAGTGCAAAAGTTTGTGTCAAGAAGTCGTGTCGGAATTTTGTGCAAGGAACGCACCCGATCCACCCCATTGGTCCCTAAACTGACTTTTTGGTGCGTTTCGTACTATTTAATTGCATTCGGGACTGATTGGTTGCCTTACAAATCTCGGAGCAAAACGGGCCGAACTAGTGCAAAAGTTCGTGCCACGAAGTCGCGTCGGAATTTTTGGAAGAACGCACCCGATCCACCCCATTGGACCCTAAACTAACATTTTAGTGCATTTCGTACTATCTAAGTGCATTTGGGACCGTTTGGTTGCCTTACGAAACTCGGTGCAAAACGGGCCGAACTAGTGCAAAAGTTCGTGACACGAAGTCGCGTCGGAATTTTTTGCAACGAACGCAGCCGATCCACCCCATTGGACCCTAAACTTTCGTTTTGGTGTGTTTCATACTATTTGGGTGCATTCGGGACCGTTTGGTTGCCTTACGAAACTCGGTGCCAAACGGGCAGAACTTGTGCAAAAGTTTGTGTCAAGAAGTCGTGTCAGAATTTTTTGCAACGAACGCACACGATCCACCCCATTGGTCCCTAAACTGACTTTTTGGTGCGTTTCGTACTATTTAAGTGCATTCGGGACCGATTGGTTGCCATACGAAACTCGGTGCAAAACGGGCTGAACTAGTGCAAAAATTCGTGCCATGAAGTCGCATTCGGGACCGTTTGGTTGCCTTACAAAACTCGGAGCAAAAAGGGCCGAACTAGTGCAAAAGTTCGTGCCACGAAGTCGCGTCGGAATTTTTGGAAGAACGCACCCGATCCACCCCATTGGACCCTAAACTGACATTTTAGTGCATTGCGTACTATCTAAGTGCACTTAGGACCGTTTGGTTGCCTTACGAAACAAGGTGCAAAACGGGCCGAACTAGAGCAAAAGTTCGCGACACGAAGTCGCGTCAGAATTTTTTGCAACGAACGCAGCCGAAACACCCCATTGGACCCTAAACTTTCATTTTGGTGTGTTTCATACTATTTGGGTGCATTCGGGACCGTTTGGTTGCCTTACGAAACTTGGTTTCAAACGGGCCGAACTAGTGCAAAGCCAAGAAGTCGCGTCGGAATTTTTTGCAACGAACGCACTCGATCCACCCCATTGGTCCCTAAACTGAATTTTTGGTGCGTTTCATACTATTTAAGTGCATTTGGGACCGTTTGGTTGCCATACGAAACTCGGTGCAAAACGGGCCGAACTAGTGCAAAAATTCGTGCCATGAAGTCACATCGGAAATTTTTGCAACGAACGCACCCGATCCACCCTATTGGCCCAAAACTGACGTTTTGGTGTGTTTCATACTATTTAAGTGCATTCGGGACCTATTGGTTGCCTTACGGAACTCGGTGCAAAATGGGCCGAACTAGTGCAAAAGTTCGTGCCACGAAGTCGTGTCGATATTTTTTGCAACGAACGCACCCGATCCTCCCCATTGGACCCTAAACTGATGTTTAGGTGCGTTTCGTACTATTTGGGTGCATTCAGGACCGTTTGGTTGTCTTACGAAACTCGGTGCCAAACAGGCCGAACTAGTATAAAATTCGTGCCACGAAGTCGCGTCGGAATTTTTCAGATTGAACGCACCCGATCCACCCCATTGGACCCTAAATTGACGTTTTGGTGCGTTTTGTTCCATTTGGGTGCATTCGGGACCATTTGGTTGCCTTACGAAGCTGGATGTAAAACGGGCCGAACTAGTGCAAAAGTTTGTGCCACGAAGTCGCGTTAGATTTTTTTGCAATGAACGCACCCGATCCACCCCATTGGACCCTAAACTGACATTTTGGTGCATTTTGTACTATTTGGGTGCATCCGGGACCGTTTGGTTGTCTTACGAAACTGGGTGCAAAATGGACCGAACTAGTGCAAAAGTTTGTGCCACGAAGTCTTGTCAGAATTTTTTGCAATGAATGCACCTGATCCACCCCATTGGACTCTAAACTGATGTTTTGGTATGTTTCATACTGTTTAGTTGCACTCGGGACCGTTTGGTTGCCTTACGAAACTCAGTGCAAAACGGACCGATCTAGTGCAAAAGTTCGTGCCACGAAGTCGCGTTGGAATTTTTCGCAATGAACGCACCCGATCCACCCCATTGGACCCTAAACTGACATTTTGGTGCATTTCATACTATTCAGGTTCATTTGTAATGTTTAGTTGCATTCAGGACCGTTTGGTTGCCTTACGAAACTCGGTGCCAAACGGGCAAAACTAGTGCAAAAGTTCGTGCCACGAAGTCGCGTCAGAATTTTTCAGATTGAACGCACCCGATCCACCCCATTGTACCCTAAACTGATGTTTTGGTGCGTTTTGTTCCATTTGGGTGCATTCGGGACCATTTGGTTGCCTTACGAAACTTGGTGCAAAACGGGCCGAACTAGTGCAAAAGTTCGTGCCACGAAGCCGCGTCGAAATTTTTCAGAACGAACGCACCCGATCCACCCCATTGGACCCAAAACTAAAGTTTTGGTGCGTTTCGTACTATTTTGGTGCATTCGGGACCATATGGTTGCCTTACGAAACTCAGTGCAAAACGAGCCGAACTAGTGCAAAAGTATGTGCCATGAAGTCGCGTCGGAATTTTTCGCAATGAACGCACCCGATCCACCCCATTGGACCCTAAACTGACGTTTTGGTGCATTTTGTACTATTTGGGTGCATTCGGGACCGTTTGGTTGTCTTACGAAACTGGGTGCAAAACGGGTCGAACTACTGCAAAAGTTTGTGCCACGAAGTCGCGTCAGAATTTTTTGCAATGAATGCACCTGATCCACCCCATTGGACTCTAAACTGACGTTTTGGTACGTTTCGTACTGTTTACTTGCATTCGGGACTGTTCGGTTGCCTTACAAAACTCAGTGCAAAACGGACCGATCTAGTGCAAAAGTTCGTGCCACGAAGTCGCGTCGGAATTTTTCGCAATGAACGCACCCGATCCACCCCATTGGACCCTAAACTGACATTTTGGTGCATTTCATACTATTCAGGCGCATTCGGGGCTGTTTGGTTGACTTACGAAACCCGGTGCAAAACGGGCCGAAATAGTGCAATAATTCGTGCCATGAAGTCGCATTGGAAATTTTTGCAACGAACGCACCCGATCAACCCTTTTGGACCCTAAACTGATGTTTTGGTGCGTTTCATACTATTTAAGTGCATTCGGGACCTTTTGGTTGCCTTACGGAACTCAGTGCAAAATGGGCCGAACTAGTGCAAAAGTTCGTGCCACGAAGTCGTGTCGAAATTTTTTGTAACAAACGCACCCGATCCACCCCATTGGACCCTAAATTGACGTTTAGGTGCGTTTTGTACTATTTAGGTGCACTCAGGACCGTTTGGTTGCCTTACGAAACTCGGTGCCAAACGGGCCGAACAAGTGCAAAAGTTCGTGCCACGAAGTCGCGTCGGAATTTTTCAGATTGAACGCACCCGATCCACCCCATTCGACCCTAAACTGACGTTTTGGTGCGTTTTGTTCCATTTGGGTGCATTCGGGACCGTTTGGTTGCCTTACAAAACTGGGTGCAAAACGGGCCGAACTAGTACAAAAGTTCGTGCCAGGAAATCGCGTCGGAATTTTTGGCAACAAATGCACCCGTTCCACCCCATTGGACACTAAACTGATGTTTTGGTGCCTTTCGTACTGTTTAGTTGCATTCGGGACCATTTGGTTGCCTTCCAAAATCGGTGCAAAAAGGGCCGAACTAGTGCAAAAGTCGTGCCACGAAGTCGCGTCGGAATTTTTGGAAGAACGCACCCGATCCACCCCATTGGACCCTAAACTGACATTTTAGTGCATTTCGTACTATCTAAGTGCATTTGGGACCGTTTGGTTGCCTTACGAAACTCGGTGCAAAACGGGCCGAACTAGTGCAAAAGTTCGTTACACGAAGTCGCGTCGGAATTTTTTTTGCAACGAACGCACCCGATCCACCCCATTGGACCCTAAACTGTCGTTTTGGTGTGTTTCATACTATTTGGGTGCATTCGGGACCATTTGGTTGCCTTACGAAACTCAGTGCCAAACGGGCCGAACTAGTGCAAAAGTTTGTGTCAAGAAGTCGTGTCGGAATTTTGTGCAACGAACGCACCCGATCCACCCCATTGGTCCCTAAACTGACTTTTTGGTGCGTTTCGTACTATTTATTTGCATTCGGGACTTATTGGTTGCCTTACAAATCTCGGAGCAAAACGGGCCGAACTAGTGCAAAAGTTCGTGCCACGAAGTCGCGTCGGAATTTTTGGAAGAACGCACCCGATCCACCCCGTTGGACCCTAAACTAACATTTTAGTGCATTTCGTACTATCTAAGTGCATTTGGGACCGTTTCGTTGCCTTACGAAACTCGGTGCAAAACGGGCCGAACTAGTGCAAAAGTTCGTGACACGAAGTCGCGTCGGAATTTTTTGCAACGAACGCAGCCGATCCACCCCATTGGACCCTAAACTTTCGTTTTGGTGTGTTTCATACTATTTGGGTACATTCGGGACCGTTTGGTTGCCTTACGAAACTCGGTTTCAAACGGGCCGAACTAGTGCAAAAGTTTGTGCCAAGAAGTCGCGTCGGATTTTTTTGCAACGAACGCACCCGATGCACCCCATTGGTCCCTAAACTGAATTTTTGGTGCGTTTCTTTCTATTTAAGTGCATTCGGGACCGTTTGGTTGCCATACGAAACTCGGTGCAAAACGGGCCGAACTAGTGCAAAAATTCGTGCCATGAAGTCACATTGGAAATTTTTGCAACGAACGCACCCGATCCACCCTATTGGACCCTAAACTGACATTTTGGTGTGTTTCATACTATTTAAGTGCATTCGGGACCTTTTGGTTGCCTTACGAAACTCGGTGCCAAACGGGCAGAACTAGTGCAAAAGTTCGTGCCACGATGTCGCGTCGGAATTTTTCATATTGAACGCACCCGATCCACCCCATTGGACCCTAAACTGATGTTTTTGTGCGTTTTGTTCTATTTGGGTGCATTCGGGACCGTTTGGTTGCCTTACGAAACTGGGTGCAAAACGGGCCGAACTAGTGCCAAAGTTCGTGCCACGATGCCGTGTCGAAATTTTTCAGAACGAACGCACCCGATCCACCCCATTGGACCCAAAACTAACGTTTTGGTGCGTTTCATACTATTTGGGAGCATTCGGGACGTATGGTTGCCTTACGAAACTCAGTGCAAAACGAGCCGAACTAGTGCAAAAGTATGTGCCATGAAGCCGCGTCGGAATTTTTCGCAATGAACGCACCCGATCCACCCCATTGGACCCTAAACTGACGTTTTGGTGCATTTTGTACTATTTGGGTGCATTCGGGACCGTTTGGTTGCCTTACGAAACTGGGTGCAAAACGGGTCGAACTATTGCAAAAGTTTGTGCCACGAAGTCGCGTCAGAATTTTTCGCAATGAACGCACCTGATCCACCCTATTGGACCCTAAACTGACGTTTTGGTGCATTTCATACTATTCAGGTGCATTCGGGGCTGTTTGGTTGCCTTACGAAACCCGGTGCAAAACGGGCCGAAATAGTGCAAAAATTCGTGCCATGAAATCGCATCGGAAATTTTTGCAACGAACGCAACCCGATCCACCCTTTTGGACCCTAAACTGACGTTTTGGTGCGTTTCATACTATTTAAGTGCATTCGGGACCTTTTGGTTGCCTTACGGAACTCGGTGCAAAATGGGCCGAACTAATGCAAAAGTTCGTGCCACGAAGTCGTGTCGAATTTTTTTGTAACGAACGCACCCGATCCACCCCATTGGACCCTAAACTGACGTTTAGGTGCGTTTCGTACTATTTGGGTGCATTCAGGACCGTTTGGTTGCCTTATGAAACTCGGTGCCAAACGGGCCGAACTAGTGCAAACGTTCGTGCCACGAAGTCGCGTCGGAATTTTTCAGATTGAACGCACCCAATCCACCCCATTGGACCCTAAACTGACGTTTTGGTGCGTTTTGTTCCATTTGGGTGCATTCGGGAACATTTGGTTGCCTTGCAAAACTGGGTGCAAAACGGGCCGAACTAGTGCAAAAGTTTGTGCCACGAAGTCGCATCGGAATTTTTTGCAACAAATGCACCTGATCCACCCCATTGTTCCCTAAACTGACTTTTTGGTGCGTTTCATACTAAGTGCATTCGGGACTGTTGGGTTGCCATACGAAACTCGGTGCAAAACGAACCGAACTAGTGCAAAAGTTCATGCCACGATGTCGCGTCTGAATTTTTTGCAACGAACGCACTCGATCCACCCCATTGGACCCTAAACTGATGTTTTGGTGCATTTCATACTATTTTGGTGCATTCAGGACCGTTTGGTTGCCTTATGAATCTCAGTGCCAAACGGGCCGAACTAGTGTAAAAGTTCGTGCCACGAAGTCGCGTCAAAATTTTTCAGAACGAACGCACCCGATCCACCCCATTGGACCCAAAACTAACGTTTTGGTGTGTTTCGTACTATTTGGGTCCATTCGGGACCGTATGGTTGCCTTACGAAACTCTGTGCCAAACGGGCCGAACAAGTGCAAAAGTTCGTGCCACGAAGTCGCGTCGAAATTTTTCAGAACGAACGCACCCGATCCACCCCATTGGACCCTAAACTAACATTTTGGTGCGTTTCGTACTATTTGGGTGCATTCGGGACCGTTTGGTTGCCTTACGAAAGTGGGTGCAAAACGGGCCGAACTAGTGCAAAAGTTTGTGCCACGAAGTCGCGTCAGAATTTTTTGCAATGAATGCACCTGATCCAAACCATTGGACTCTAAACTGACGTTTTGGTGTGTTTCGTACTGTTTAGTTGCATTCGGGACCGTTTGGTTACATTACGAAACTCGATTTAGTTGCATTCGTACTGTTTAGTTTTGCACGGAGTTTTGTAAGGCAACCAAACAGTCCCGAATGAACCCAAATAGTACGAAACGCACCAAAATGTCAGTTTTGGGTCTAATGGGGTGGATCGGGTGCGTTCGTTGCGAAAAATTCTGAAGTGACTACATGGCACGAACTTTTGCACTAATTCGGCCCGTTTTGCACCGAGTTTTGTAAGGCAACCGAACGGTCCCGAATGCACCCAAATAGTACGAATCGCACCAAAACGTCAATTTCGGGTCCAATGGGGTGGATCGGGTGCGTTCGTTGGAAAAAATTCCGACGAGACTTCGCGGCACGAACTTTTGCACTAGTTTGGCCCGTTTTGCACAGAGTTCCGTTAGGCATCCAAATGGTCCCGAATGCACCCAAATAGTGCGAAACGCACCAAAATGTCGGTTTCGGGTCCAATGGGGTGGATCGGGTGAGTTCGTTGCGAAAAATTCCGACGCGACTTCGTGGCACGAACTTTTGCACTAGTTTGGCCCATTTTGCACCGAGTTTCGTAAGGCAACCAAACGGTCCCGAATGCACCCAAATAGTACGAAACGCACCAAAATGTCAGTTTCGGTTCCAATGGGGCGGATCGGGTGTGTTCGTTGCGAAAAATTCCGACGCGACTTCGTGGCACGAACTTTTGCACTAGTTTGGCCCATTTTGCACCGAGTTTCGTAAGGCAACTAAACGGTCCCGAATGCACCCAAATAGTACGAAACGCACCAAAATGTCAGTTTCGGGTCCAATGGGGTAGATCGAGTGCGTTCGTTGCCAAAAATTCCGTCGCGACTTCGTGGCACAAACTTTTGTACTTGTTCGTCCGTTTTGCACCGAGTTTCGTATGGCAACCAAACGGTCCCAAATGCACACAAATAGTACGAAACGCACCTAAAGGATAGTTTCGGGTCCAATGGGGTGGATCGGGTGTGTTCCTTGTGAAAAATTCCAACGCGACTTCGTGGCACGAACTTTTGCACTAGTTCGGCCCATTTTGCACCGAGTTTCCTAAGGCAACCAAACGGTCCTGAATGCACCCAAATAGTACGAAACACACCAAAACGTCAGTTTCGGGTCCAATGGGTTGAATCGGGTGCGTTTATTGCGAAAAATACCGACGCGACTTCGTGGCACGAACTTTTGCACTAGTTTGGCCCGTTTTGCATCAAGTTTCGTAAGGCAACCAAACGGTCCCGAATGCACCCAAATAGTACAAAACGCACCAAAATGTCAGTTTCACGTCCAATGGGGTGGATCGGGTGCGTTCGTTGCGAAAAAATTCCGAGGCGACTTCGTGACACAAGTTTGCGGGAAACTTGGCTTGACGACAAGACCACACCCTCATCCATACTACATCCAATGGGTAAATTCTTATGATAGGATACAGGTAACTTAAATTGCACATATTGAATTCTCCATTGGTTTTTATAAGGGTAGTTTAGATTTCGATATTGTACCACTGCAAGTATGTCAATTGTTGCTAGGCAAGCCTTGGATATATGGAAATAATGTTGTGCATGATACAATTGCTAATAAATATTCTTTCAAATACCATGGTAGTAAAATTACTCTTATACCTATGAGTGCTACTGAAATTTTAGAAGCTGATCTTGAAAGGGATGAGAGAAGAAAGAGCGAACCATTTAGGAGAGAATGGGTTGTTTCGAATGTTACAACACTTTCATCTAAATCTGGTTTTGTACAAAATGAAGATATGGCTTTGTCTTTTGTTGGAACTAATATTTTGCACCATATGTCAAAAAAAGAGGACAAGATGATTGATCTTTGTGACAACCAAAGTGCTATGATTTTTCCCATGCCACAACTTGTGAAAGAAACTGATTCATTTGTTTTGGATCAAAATACTTGTGCTGAAAATAAGAAATTGCTTCCCATTGCCTCTGAAAAAATGAACTCAAATTGTTGTCTTCTTTAAATACTTTGGGTTATATAGAATTTGACAATCTTTGTACTCTAAGTAGTTTGAAGGAGAAATTTATATGCGCTGAATTGCCATGGTTGAACAGATGTATATATCATTTTATTGGGCGATATAATTGTACAGGAGAGTATATGGTGCATTGTGTCTATATGTGCTCAGATCTGAAATCTCCTTTGGTTGTGCAAGAATTTGATCAAGTAGAAGGTTGCCATAACAATAATCATATCTTGTCGACATCTCCTAGTTTTGTTTTAAAGAAAAAGGTTAACTTACAAGAAGGGGAGCGATATTGGTTACTACATACAACCTATCCTCCAACTAAGCTCAATCCAAGGACGGTTTGCTGTCAAGAAGGGGAGGATGATGAGGACATGACACCTATGGATATGACCATGATAGTCCAATACAAGGTGATCTCGTTCCTATATTTATATTATGATTTTTGGTACAATTCACTTGGTTCCACTTGTACATGTCTCTTTGATTGTAGGTACAAATGTAAAGTTGAACTTTTGGTTCGTCTATAGACTGATAGTGAATCATTGCGAACATCATAACTAAGTCATCTGGAGTGCGATTGAGGTTCATGAGCTCTTGATGGA
The DNA here is from genome assembly GCF_016808335.1 of Panicum virgatum. Classification (NCBI taxonomy): domain Eukaryota; kingdom Viridiplantae; phylum Streptophyta; class Magnoliopsida; order Poales; family Poaceae; genus Panicum; species Panicum virgatum. Next base: position 39,749,227 of record NC_053138.1, on the reverse strand, counting down.
AAGATTATTTGATAAGCTTTCAAATAAATCTGGTCCCACTTCAATATCTCATCGGTAAGGTCTTCCAATCATCAAGACATTCCACCACTGTTTCTGCCGGGAGCTACGTCGTTGTCATGGGCCTAATATTCACCCTTGGGATCCCGGCCCAAGTAGGAACATGCCTCAAGAACGTGGATAACTCCTTAGAGATGGCCCAGGACGTCCTCCACCTTGGCCACCACCTTTGGAGACCAGCAAGGGAGCCCCAGCCAAGGTGGAGGCCCCAAACCGATTCGACTTCGTTTCAGTTTCGGACTCCAGGAATAGCTCGCACTAAAACGGACGCCCAGGTCGCATACAGGCTCAGATTTGGACAGTCTTTATATGGATGGAAATATAATTTCAAGATGCTTCTAATGCCACTGGTTTAAAGTCCAAATTCATCAGGAGTCGACAGGAATCATCTAAACAAGTTGACGTCCAGAATCTGTCCCGGCGCTGTGACGCCATCTTTCGGTCTTTGGGCCTTGTATCGTGTTGGAGCCTATTAGGGGCGTGTCCAGGGGATCTTGCACGATCCTAGAGTCTTCATAAACAGCAGCCACCACACCATTACGGTTTGGGTTTTGCTTAGATTAATCCGTCAAGAATAGTTTCGCCGTTCATCGGTTTGTGAGACCCCAACTTGTGAGTTTAATCGTACATCTGCAATTTGGTTGCGTTCTTTCTCGTTCTTGCTTGTGTTCTTCGTTGCTCTTGCTGGGATTAGCCTTCATGGTGACCGGGTTGTGTCACGGTAGATAACCAGAGGAGTTGTGGTGCTAAGATTACAGGGTCGGATCTTATTGATCTGAAGCCGGATCGGTGTGTCGCTCTTCGAACACAATGATAGTTATCCAGAACCTGACAGAAGATCGGGAACCCATGCCCCCATCACATGTGGTTGATAACCAAGAGATGACGTGGTGCTTCGATTGCGGGCTCGGGTCTTGTTGATCGGAAGCTGGATCACATGTTAAATCTGAACATCAGCAATACATTAAATTGAATGGTTCGCTTTTACTTGCAATAAAATCTGACCTTGTTGAAATTCAAACTAGTGTGTGCTATGCTTTGATTTGCAAGAATGCTTTATTTTCCATTGACGATATAGCTAGCACTTTGCCTCCTACCGTCACTAACCTTTTGTAGGAGTATAGTGATGGTTTTTTCCCAAAGAGATACCCCCGGGGATGCCACCATTGAGGTGAATTGAGCATCAAATTGATTTGATTCCAGGAGCAAGTTTGCCAAACCGTGGTGCATACAAGACAAACCCAGAAGAGACTAAGTGGATTCAGTGACAAGTTCAAGATCTTTTGGACCGCTGGTATGTACGAGAAAGCCTTAGTCCTTGCACTGTTCCTGTTCTTTTGGTTCCTAAGAAAGATGGTACATGGCGTATGTGTGTTGTTTGTGGTGCTATTAATAACATAACCATATGTTATCATGAACCTATGTCAAGATTAGATGACATGCTTGATGAATTTAATGGTGCTATTATTTTTACAAAGATTGATTTGCATAGTGGGAGCCACCAAATAAACATGAAATTCGATGATGAATGGAGAAGTGCATTTAAGACTAAGTTCGGTTTGTATGATTGGTTAGTAGTGCTTTTTGGTTTGAGTGATGCACCTAGAACTTTATTGTGCTTAATGAATGAGGTCTTACGTGCTATCATTGGCAAATTTGTGGTTGTCTACTTCGATGATATCTTGATTTATAGTAAGTCACATGCTGAACACATGGATCACCTATGTGCTGTTTTCTATGCATGCTTTGAGAGCAGCACACTTGTTTGCTAACCTTGAGAAGCGCACCTTTTGCACCGATCGAGTTGGATTTCTTGGCTATGTTGTTACTCCATAAGGAATTGAGGTGGATGAAGCAAAAATTGATGCCATCAATTGCTGCCCGACCCCCCAATCTGTTTCGCAGGTGCGCAGTTTTCATGGTCTTGCAGGTTTCTATCAGTGTTTTGTGAGAGTTGTCAGCACCATTGCTGCACCGCCGAACGATTTAACAAAGAAGGGAGTCACTTTTCATTGGGGGACAGCACAAGAACAAACTTTTGAGACAGTCAAACAGAAGCTTACACATGCACGACTACCCCAACTCCCTGATCTTGGTAAGACATTTCAGCTAGAGTGCGATGCAAGTGGCATTGGAATTGGAGTGCTTCTACAAGGAGGTAAATCTGTTACATACTTTAGTGAGAAATTGAATGGCCCATCGCTGAATTAATCCACTTATGATAATGAGTTATATGCTTTGGTGTGAGTTTTGAAAACATGGCAACATTACCTTTGGCCTAAAGAATTCATATACATTCTGACCATGAATATTTGATAGCCAAGCTAAACTAAACAAACATCATGGTAAGTGGGTCGAATTTATTGAATCTTATCCTTACATCATCAAACATAAGAAAAGGGAAACATAATGTAATTGTGGATGCTTTGTCTAGATGCTATACAATTTTGTCTCAACTTGACTGTCGCATTTTTGGGCTTCAATTGACTAAGGGACAATATGAACTTGATGCTGATTTTAAAGATGCGTTTGAGAATTGTAAAGAGGCTATTCGTGGAGTAAATTTGTGATGAATGAAGGATACTTGTTTAGAGCTAACCGCCTATGCATTCTAGTTGGTTCCGTTCATCTATTGTTGTCACCGAAGGTGCATGGAGGCGGTTTCATGGGAGACTTTGGTGTCAACAAGACGGAGAAAGTTTTGGCCACACACTTGTTGACGGTCTATTTTGACCCATTTTGACTGTCAAATATCATGCAAAAGTTGAGCATAGAAAGGAATAAATGTTAGCATAGGTTGAATTATTGACAAATTCTATAGATGCTGGTCTTAAAATGTGAGCAGGTGAATTTGAGCCAAAAATGCATGAAACTAGCAAGTATTATCCAAAGCATAATTATCCGATCAAGCACAAACAAGCCCAAGGACCAAAAGGGCCCACTTGGTGACCTCACATGAGAAGGAGACACAACCCATGCGCAAGACACGTCATCAATCCGAGACAATCTCTTCTTGACCAATCAGACGCGAGCATAAGGATTCATGGACCCACCAGGGCATGCAACTGACATAGTTTTGTGCCATGTCCCCAAGAACCGACCTAATTAAGGGCCCACTCACCAGTCTCCTATCCAACATTGGGGCAAAAGACGGTGGCCAGAGGTCGGCCGACTTGGCACTAGGCCCGATCGTCTCCAGCTTGCACGTGTCGCTTCCTGATTGGATGTAGAAGGTGGCTTCGGGAGGCCCAAGCTACTTCCCTGGCAGGAGCACCCTGGTTCCCTCCTATAAATAGTAGACGAGGGGGTGAGAATAGTATCATCACACACATCAACTTTCTCACATTCATTTGGGGTTTTGAGCACTCCTTAGAGGCTTATGCTACCTAGTAGAGTTTAGGAAATAGAGCTAGGGGTACTCAGGAGGGACGCCGGGTTGTCGGTGCTCTTCTCCAATTGTACCTCTACGAGAGAGAGAAGGGAGTCGAGGAATGCCAGTCTGTCGGCACTATTCTTCACTTGTACCTCGACGGATGCTTATCAACCATAGTAAGTATTTCGTGATTTCTTTTGTTATTTAGAAATAGAGTTTAAGTTCAAGTTCTAGTTTCTACCATTTACTGGATTGAGTGTTGGCTAAGAGTAGTGAATTATCCTAACCTAAGACTCTGGATAGAAAGGCATGTTCTTTGCAAAGGTTAGGATTAGTATGGTATAGCATAGACGAGGTGTCTAGGCTAGACTTTACCACTTGGTTGTTGTATACTCTATGGTTTGTAGAGGTAGTCTGCAGGTGGTGACAGCACTGTTAGAGCCCAGAAACCCTCCACATTTGGGTATATAATAGTGTCATAATTGTCGAAGCAACCTGGTGTTTATCCACGGGGAGATCGATAGCCCGAAGTAAATGGCAAAGCTAGACTTTTGTTAACTTAGGTTCTGAATTTTATGAAATTCTCTCTATCCTTCTTTGTCCTACATGTGTGTGTGTCCTTTGATGAAACTGAACCTGTAGATTGTGTACTCACATTCTCCTATGGTTACAATACCCTGGAGTACTCCTGGATGAAAGTTACAGTGGTATTCATGCGCTTGCAGATTTTATTCATTACGTTACAAAATACCAAAAAGCATTCTAGCGCCATTGCCGGGGAACGGCAGCTACAATATCTACGGATACAGTTTGTCCTTGTATCTTTTTCATTTTCTTTGATTCTACCTCTACCCCCACTACCGATGGAGTAGCTATCCTTTCCACAGCTCTCTACCCCATGGGGTGAGTTCTCTGAGCCATCATCATATTCCTCATCTAATTATGAACTCGGTCCTAGCTTTATAGTCATGGTTTGGAATCGACCCTTCTCTAGAGCAATTAATGAAGATCCTTATGAGCGTTTGCAAGAATTCGAGGAACTGCATTCGGACCTAGTAGTCCTAGGCATGACACAGGAAGCCTTGCAGTGGAAATTGTTTCCACTCCCTCTTACGAGAGGGCGGAGCAATGGTACACTCGAATGGTAGGGAGTATGAGCGGTGATTGGAAAGAACTTCGAGTTGACTTTTGTCACTCGTTCTCTCTCACTAAACGTATAAACTCTCTACCGATTGACATTGTTGATGCAAAAATCAACATACTGGAATCCAAAGGCAACTGTTTGCCAAGCTTCAGAAAGTAAACCAAGCGTGCCAGTCAATTTGACCTACAATTGACAAGGAATAAATAAATATTAAATCTGAGAGCGTATCGGCTGGAATTCCGAATATCTCTCGTACAAGCGTATTGGCAAGCTCTGCCGATAGAGAAAATGACAAAAGAATATTTAATGCGAGCGCGAGATAAATAACTGTGTCGACAAATCAGCCGATACAGAAAACGACAAGATCGGCTCAGAACGGCCGATTGCACGTGCTTAATACTATAAAAGCTACGAATGTGTAACTTAAATAATGCTATTCAATATTACCTAAAATAGATCTAAACCGGCTTTTTCAATATTATAAAAATATCATAGGGTTTATAGCCGATTTTCACGTGTTTCTAGGCAGATAAATCTGATAAAAGCTAAGAATATAGGAAAAACCTATAAATCTAGCCGATATCGATAAATTGTGAATAAATCTAGACGAGAAAACAGCGATGCGCCAGAGATCAAAGCCTAGACAAATCCGATAACTTTTGAATAGATCTGAATGAAGCCATAGCAATACGCCCGGAAGCTAAAGCTCAGATATACTCGGTAAAATGAAAACTTACCAGCAAATCAAGTCGCTCGAATGTGAGACATCCTTGATCAGCTTGAAAGAATTCACAAAAAAGAAAATAGCGAAGTCACCAACATGAAAGTAAAGTGCAAGAAAATTGTAAAGGGTTGTTGTATTAGATGTGTATCAACTTTTTTTTGGTCCTGTACAACTGATATATATAGCCTATGCTAACAAGTCCTAGCCGATTACGGCAAACACATTACTTGACTAAAAAGTAAAGAATTTTTCCTAAATAAACTATACTAAATTATAACTGAATCATCATAACCCTGATCGAATCCAAACTCTTTCTCTCCCTCTGATTCATTGGCAAAGCTATCACCGGCTGATCGCCCAACCATGTGGATCAGCATCTTCTGCAATATTCCTTCGACCCATCGGCTGCAGCTCTTTCGGCTGACCCTGATTCCTATGCATGTTTTTGTTTCTTTCAAATTGGCAAACTTTTTCTTTATACTATCATCTTCCTCGACACGTGTCAAAAAACAGTGTCAACACATGCCCCCTAGTTCGGAGTAAAATATCATTATGCTCCGAAATTAACTCTAATCATGATTGCTTTCTCCAAACCAACACTTCATTCTTTGCGCAGGCGGCACATCAAATTCTCATTTTGCCCCTTAAACAAAGGCTATAAATATCTCTGCCTTCTTCTCTATCGGCGCTTCTCTTGTAGCACCCTTCTTTTCTCTCTCCTCAAGAACATATACGTTCCACCGCCTTTATCTTGAGCAGAGTATTCCCTCTGAAATTCCAAGAACTCGTCTCCATCCGGCGTTCAAGAATCCTCCACTCCTGGAAATGGCTTCTTTCTCCGACATTCCCTAGGTAATATACCTTTATCTCGACATTTATTGTCTTTTCCGCCATTCTTGTTTTCACAATCTATCTTATCCTCCTTTCTGTTCTTCTAGAATCCGAGGAACGACATAATCATTCCTATGGCCGATTAACCCAGTATGATTTGTTTAGGCCCCATGGGTGATCCAGACCCGACAGACTTCATAAACCTCGAAACCAATAGGATTCCCTTTAAAGTGGCAAACATGAATCTGGACTGGTCACAAGCTTTCAGATCATGGCCAAGCTCAACTCCCAGATGGAGAAACTGGTTTCGTCAGATGTCATCTCTACACCAAACTCACTGGGACACCTATGATATTGGGTAGTGCATAACCCTATCTTTGTCAGAAATGATATGGAATGAGCCGATGTTAATATCGGCTTACTATTTTTTGTCAGATGCTCTGAATGCCTTCCTCTTTGGTCACAGACCTATGACTTCCACTCTGTTGGATGTTTTGATGCTGACTGGACTTAACATTTCTGCCTCTGATCAGCCCTATGACCTCCTCTCCAAACCTGATTTCAAGTTTGATACTAGAAACATCGGTGGTTGGAAGGGTTATGTAGATAAATATTCAAAGACTAGAGCTGCAGATCTTAGAGAGCATGCCGCTTTTCTGAACATGTGGCTTGAAAAATTCATTTTATGCGGCAAGACCATTGGTCCAATCTCCAATACTCTAAAGATGGCAGAAACTTTAGCATCTGGAAGTCACATTCCACTTGGGAAGCATCTCCTCAGATCAGTGTACTGCCTACTTCACCATGTTGCAGCTAAACTAAGAGCTGACCAACCCATCGGCAATCTTGGAGGCCCTTGGTGGTTTATTCAGTTATGGCTAAACATGTACATGCACAAGACCATGAACCTAGATCTGAAAAAGATGTCCTTTCCATCAGAAACCTATGCAGAAGGTCAACCGATTCAGGTTTGCCGATGCACCTCCTTTTGGTGAAGCAACAATGATGATAGCCAATGATACTCTCGGCATGACTGAATTCATTAGATGTTTCTGTGACAATTTTGCTGATGAAGCTGTAATTTGGTTTGCATATCGTGATGATAATCACAACTTCAAAAATCCAGTGAAACTTCAGCTTGATAACTGGAAAGATGATGAAGATGCAACCAACAACAGTCTGAAAGAAGTTGTCACCCTAAGGATTCTACCTACCCATTTTACACTGGGATGAGCCCAACCCAGTTATGAATTCTATCATCCATCAGTAGCAGCACGGCAATTAGGATTTGGTCAATTGCCGATTCATCTCTTCTTTGCTGACAAAGCACGAGCAAGAGATATTGTAAAGAGTGCTCTGAATTACAGCCATCTGAAGGATCGGGAACCCGATTTGAGCACCATAAACCTGAATAATTGGTTGATTGTCCCCTTCAAGTCAATTCCTTTCAAATATTGGTGGTTAGAATGGCAAGATCATCTCTTTTGTATATCAACAAGCATATACTGCAAGAGTATCAACGCCGATTATCATGAACCTGCAGATGAGGTATATGTCCCACTAATCCCTCAACAACTGCCTTTTATCCTTTCATTTAGGTGATCCTGAAAATCTTCTGATAGGTTCCCAGTGTATTCCCTCCAAAAATAAGCAGAAGCAATCGACCAATCGCATATGTCCTCTGAAAAAAACAAAGAAAAAAAGAAAAAAAAAAGAAGAAGAAGATGAGAAAAGGGGCTATTTCATCCCATTGTTGTTCTTGCTATTTTGGTTCGGGCTTTGTGGCTTTCCTTGTGTCTAGGCTCGCGTCTGTTGCACGGTCTAGGCTAAGACCAGCACAAGACCACCATCGAACGATTACTCAACTTGTTTTTGTGACTAACGTGGTGCTAGTATTTCCTTGTGTTCTTTTAGCCCACCTACAACTCCACATACTCGATTTTCAGCTTTACAGGAGTTATTCCTACAGCACCGATACACCATCTTCCTGGTGCCCGACTTGTTGATTGCCGCCCCTTCAAGATGAGAATGGGCCGACCCGGACCTGGCCTTGGACCTAGCCCCCATGGCCTCAAGGCCAACTTCTGAGGCCATGGACCGACCCAAATCAATGTTTTGCCTATGGCCTTGATGGCCCAATGGGCATCACGGGTCGGCCCATTGTAGGGAGATTTTTACAAAATCAGCAAGAGCGCATACAACATGATTAAGCGCATACAACATGATTAACTCCATACAAATTAAACATATGGATGCACAGGATCTATCCAAGTAGAAACAAGAATTTAACAACCACAAGTTGCCAAACTGCACACTAGCAGTCAAACATGAACTCCAAAAGTTTATGAAAAAAACTCGACAGTAGATATTAACAAGGTTTGGTGCCACCATGCAGCTAAGATCTGGATCACTTCATAACTAAATTACTGTCATCATCACCATAGAGTTTTATAACAGGCAACACAAGGTTCAAATCTGGAGGAACTGCATAAACCAGAAAATGAATTAAGTTCAGACAAACATTTGCACAATGCAGAAACTGTGATGAACCACACAACTCAGACCAAATTAAGCAATGAATGAATTAGCACAACAATTCAAATGTGTGGGGTGATTGATGGCAATTTGATTGGTGCTCAGTTTTCTTGCTCCTTTTAGTCTTGAAAGTTAATGGTGTAATGATGGCAAAGTAGTTATGCTGCTATCCGAACCACATGAATAAATATTTTGGTATAATTCATCTATGTGCCATGTATGATCCTTTCACTAATAAGCATGCAGAGCACTGTCGAGTTCCTATTGCATTCCTTACAATAAAAAAATGAAATAGGGAGTTCAAACATGAAGGGGTTTATACAATACTTGTTTAGAAACATTGTCACACAATAATTGAAAATTTGCAAGCCAACATGTTATCTAAGGACTTCAGAATGAAAACAGGGAGGACATCTAGATACTTCTGTAGCTTAATGAATGTAACTTAATATGACACAGGCTCTAGCAGCGAATTTCTTATGCAGAAAGTGGGTCAACTGCTCAAGCTTCAACAAGTTCTGTTGACAAATTGAATGCACGGGCACTCATATTGATAGAATCTTAAATAGCTCGGAAACAAGCAAGACTTTAACATCATTAAGCTCACAAGCTAACAGATCTGAAAAATACATCTCTTGGCCAACAGCTAACAGATCTGAAACTCTAAGGTAGTCCCCTACTAGCAGTGGAACCATAGCGCTAGTTCTTGCTACAAATGGCTGTCCAAAAGCAAAAATGTGAGATCCGTCATGGCTTCATAGTATGCTACATACAACTTCATCACAGCATGTGGTATTTAGAACGTAGCGGCGTTGGAGCAACCAAAATCAAGAAAGGACGAGGGACGAGGCAGGACGAGCACGCATGCTGCCTGTGGGATCCGCCGAAAGGGAAGAGGGGAAAGAAAAGACAGAGAAGAAGCTTACTGGAGGGGAGATCCGCCGGAGCGGAGGGCGAGCCGATGAGTCGCCGCTGCCGGGGGTGGATAGCGCTCCCGCCGCCGCCTGCTCGCTCGCCTCCGTGCCGAAGCGAGAGGGAGCCTGGCAGCGCAAGGGTCACGACTTGCGTGGGGAAGAGTCACGCCGCCGGGTCGACCCTATCCATGCATTGGGTCAATAGGTTTCGGCTCTAAATGGGCTGTTTCTCATTTGAGGCCGACCCGATGGCCCATTGGCCTTGCTATTGTGGGTCAGACCAGCGACCCAATGGGTCATCCCGGCCCATTCTCATCTTGACCACCCCTCATGTGAGCAGAGTAAGAATTGGTAAGAGCTTGTACAACAGGTTGAGAGTGAGAGAGCACTAGACAACAATTACATCTACTAGTTGTAGGGAATTTCCTACTTTACTTGTTTCCTGTTTGCTCTTGCATCTTTACCATGGCAGGTGAAGGGAGTGAGGATGAGGATGGTGGAGGTCTGCTTACACCTCACACCAAAGGCATCGTACAGCATTTCCAAAAGCAAGTGAGAGAGAACACCGATGGAATTGACAATGATTTGCGGGTGATGAATGAGAATAAGATTGGGCCAATGGAGGCCGCACAGATTTCCAACAACACCAAGCTTGCAGGTTTGGAGACAACAGTTGCTCGCGTGGACAAGAGTCTCGCTGCTCTTCTAAGGCGCTTTGATGAGCTCCACAAGAAGACGAATGATCAGCATAGAGGAAGTGGCCAAGAGGATGAGGACGGCGCAGAAAATTTAGGTGCTGATTATGTTGCTGACACCGAAGTTGAGGATCGAGGTCAGCGACTCCAACATCGTAACCGTCGAGATATGGGTGGACAGCGTCCACATGAGGTACATAAAAATGACGCTGTTTTCAGTAAGATAAAATTTAAGATACCCTCTTTTGATGGTAAATATGATCTGGATGCTTATCTTACTTGGAGATGGCTGTTGAACAAAAGTTTACTTGTCATGATTTTCCTAAAAATGCATGTGTTAGGGCTGCAACTAGTGAATTCACTGATTTTGCTTCCGTTTGGTGGATAGAACATGGCAAGAAAAATCCTAATAACATGCCACAAACTTGGGATGCTTTGAAACGGGTCATGAGGGCTAGATTTGTTCCATCTTACTATGCATGTGATCTCTTAAACCAGCTGCAACAATTAAAATAGGGTACTAAAAGTGTCGAAGAATGCTATCAAGAGCTGCAAATGGGTATGCTACACTGCAATTTAGAGGAGGATATGGAACCTGCTATGGCTAGATTTTTGGGTGGGTTAAACCGGGAGATTCAGGACATCCTTGCTTACAAAGAGTACACTAACATAACCCGTTTATTCCATCTTGCTTGTAAAGCTGAAAGGGAAGTGCAGGGATGACGTGCCAGTACCAAGACTAACATTTTTGCAAGGAGGAATTTTTCCACGCAGCCCCGTTCGAGCATTCCATCAACTGGACGTGCTGCTGCACTGTATTCTTCATAAGCTCGGACAGCAGCCCCATCTCCCAGCGACAAGCCTCGTGACAGCCAAACAAATTCAGCATCCAAGACCGCGCAAAACCTGCACAAACTGCTTCATCGGTGGCATCCACGGGCAAAACAAGAGACATTCAGTGCCACCACTTCAAGGGATTTGGACATGTCATGCGTGACTGCCCAAGCAAGCGTGTTTTGGTGGTAAAAAATGATGGTGAGTACTCATCCGCTATTGAACTTGATGAAGATACACTTGCTTTACTTGTGGCTGACCATGCAAGAAGTGAGGGCTGCCCGGAAGAACATATTAATGCAGCTGAAGCCGACCGCTACGAGAGCCTCATTGTGCAGCGTGTGCTGAGCGCGCAAATGGAGAAGGTGGAGCAAAATCAGCACCACACCTTGTTCCAAACAAAGTGTGTCATTAAAGAGCGTTCGTGCCGCATGATCATCGATGGTGGTAGCTGCAACAACTTGGCTAGCAGCAACATGGTGAAGAAACTCGCACTTACTATGATGCCACACCCTCATCCATATTCTATTCAGTGGCTGAATAACAGTGGTAAGGCCAAGGTAACTCAACTTGTGCGAATCAATTTTGCCATTGGATCATACAAAGATGTTGTTGAATGTGATGTTGTGCCTATGCAAGCATGTAGTATTCTGTTAGGACGACCTTGGCAATTTGATACATATTCTTTGCACCATGGTTGATCAAATCAATACTCATTTCTATACCATGATAAAAGGATTGTGTTGCACCCAATGTCACCTGAATCGATTATGCAAGATGATGTCGCTAGAGCAAGAAAATTTAAATGTCAAGAGCATGATAAAAGTGAGAACAATAACCAAGGCAAATCTGATTTCGAACCAAAAGGAGAGATAACTTTGAAGGGAAAGTGCTTGCTAGCTACTAAATCTGAAATCAATGAATTAGCTACCTCCAAATCATTTGTCTATGCTTTGGTTTGCAAGGATGCTTTGGTTTCCCTTCACGATGTGCAGCATTCATTGCCTCCTGTTGTTGCTAACATTTTGCAGGAATATGCTGATGTGTTCCCAAGTGAGGTACCACCGGGGCTGCCCCCACTTCGAAGAATCGAGAACCAGATTGACCTCATTCCTGGTGCCTCATTACCAAACCGTGCGCCCTACAGGACCAACCCGGAAGAAACCAAAGAGATTCAACGTCAAGTGCAGGAATTGCTCGACAAAGGTTACATACGTGAGTCTCTTAGCCCTTGTGCTATTCCAGTTCTTTTAGTGCCAAAGAAAGATGGATCATGACATATGTGTGTGGATTGTAGAGCAATTAATAACATCACCATTCGCTATCAACATCCTATTCCCCGCTTGGATGATATACTTGATGAATTGAGTGGTGCTGTTTTGTTCTCGAAAGTTGATTTGCATAGTGGTTACCACCAAATTCGCATGAAATTGGGAGATGAATGGAAGACTACTTTCAAAACTAAATTCGGGCTATATGAGCGGTTAGTCATGCCATTTGGGTTAACTAATGCACCTAGCACTTTCATGAGATTAATGAATAGAAAATTTGTTGTTGTCTACTTTGATGATATATTGATCTACAACAAATCAATGGGTGAACATCTTGATCATTTGCGTGCTGTTTTGATACTCTACGAGATGCACGTCTTTTTGGTAATCTTGAGAAGTGCACATTTTGCACGGATCTAGTCTCTTTTCTTGGCTTTGTTGTCACTCCACAGGGAATTGAAGTTGAGCAAGCCAAAGTGGAGGCCATTCAGGGGTGGCCCGTCCCCAAAACCATCACCCAAGTGAGAAGCTTTTTGGGACTTGCTGGATTCTATCGTCGCTTCATGCAGGATTTCAGCACCATTGCATGAATTAACAAAGAAGGGAGTTCCTTTTTTTGGGGCAAAGCGCAAGAGAACTCCTTCAACATTTTGAAAGATAAGTTGACACATGCACCTCTCCTCCAACTTCCCAATTTTAAAAAGACTTTTGAGCTGGAATGTGATGCTAGAGGGATTGGATTGGGTGGTGTTTTGTTACAATAAAGGAAACCCATTGCATATTTTAGTGAGAAACTGAGTGGGCCTGCTCTGAATTATTCAACTTATGATAAGGAATTGCATGCTGTTGTGCGAACATTAGAAACATGGCAGCATTATCTTTGGCCCAAAGAATTTGTCATACATTATGACCATGAATCTTTGAAGCATATTCGTAATCAAGGAAAGCTGAACCGTAGACATGCTAAGTGGGTCGAATTCATTGAGTCTTTTCCCTATGTCATCAAACACAAGAAAAGAAAAGAGAATGTCATTGCTGATGCTTTGTCTAGGAGGTTTATTTTGTTGACACAACTAGACTATAAGATCTTTGGTCTGGAAACAATTAAGGAGCAATATGTGCATGACAATGATTTTAAAGATGTGTTGCTGTATTGTAAAGAAGGTAGAATGTGGAATAACTTCGTGGTTAATGATGGTTTTGTGTTTAGAGCTAACAAACTATGCATTCCAGCTAGCTCTGTTCGTTTGTTGCTGCTACAGGAAGCACATGGAGAAGGATTGATGGGACACTTTGGTGCAAAGAAGACGGAAGACATCCTTGCTGGTCATTTCTTTTGGCCAAAGATGAGAAGAGACGTGGAGAGATTTGTTGCTCGCTGCACTACATGTCAAAAGGCTAAGTCTCGACTAAACCCCCACGGTTTGTATATGACTTTACCTATCCCTAGTGTTCCTTGGGAGGATATATCTATGGATTTTGTGGTTGGTTTGCCTCGTACTAGGAAAGGGCATGATAGCATTTTTGTGGTGGTTGATAGATTTTCAAAGATGGCACACTTCATACCTTGTCATAAGACAGATGATGCTACGGATATTCTAATTTGTTCTTTTGAGAAATTGTGCGCTTGCATGGTGTGCCATACACCATTGTTTCTGTTCGGGATGCTAAATTTCTTAGCCACTTTTGGAGAACTTTATGGGCTAAGTCGGGGACCAAGCTTTTATTTTCTACCACTTGTCATCCCCAAATTGATGGTCAAACTGAAGTAGTGAATCGCACTTTGTTAACAATATTGAGGGCTGTTTTAAAGAAGAACATTAAAATTTGGGAAGATTGTTTGCCTCACATTGAGTTTGCTTATAATCGTTCACTGCACTGTACTACAAAGATGTGTCCTTTTCAGATTGTTTATGGCCTAATTCCTCGTGCACCTATTGATTTAATGCCATTGCCAACTTCTGAAAAGTTGAACTTTGATGCTACGCAACGTGCTGAATTGATGTTAAAACTACATGCGTAACTAAAGAAAACATAGAACACATGAATGCTAAGTATAAGGTTGCTGGTGATAAAGGAAGGAGGCAGTTGACTTTTGAACTAGGAGATTTGGTTTGGTTGCATTTCCGAAAGGAAAGGTTTCCTGAAATGAGAAAATCTAAGTTGATGCCTAGAACTGATGGACCTTTTAAAGTACTATAATGAGTAAATGAGAATGCATATATAAGTTTGATCTTTGTGCAGATTTTGGGGTTAGTTCCACATTTAACATTGCAGATTTGACACCATATTTGGGAGAGGAAGATGAGCTTGAGTCGAGGACAACTCAAATGCAAGAAGGGAGGATGATCAGGACATCAACACCAGCGATACATCCACACCGACACCGCCGCCGCTTGGGCCTATTACTCGTGCCCGTGCCCGTCAACTCAATCATCAAGTGAGTTCATTCATAAGCTCTTGTCCATTATATTTCAACAATGGAAACACGCGCACTCTTGTTCTGCTTTGGAATGATGGAGAGGATAAGAAGGGGAGCGGATTCGCGTGGGCTGGTTTCGGACAAAAGGACAGCACCAACTTGTGACAATGGTCAAGACTTCATTCGAACTCCGATTGGGACGTTCAAGTACTTCACGAAAAGCTTATGAAGTCCTCTTTCAAATGGATCTGACCTCATGATGATACCTGAGTTTGGCGCAGTCGTCATTTCCATACCAAATAGTTTTCAGCCCAGGGTGCTGTGCCACTTCTTTTTGGCCCAATGGGCCGTGTATCCAGTAGAGCCCACATGGGGCACGTCCTAGGGTTGGAGGTCATCCTCCGAGTACTTTTACCCCCCAGCAGCCCCCATGGGAGGGTTGGGTTTTGTTTTCACGAACTAGCAGTCGCTACTTCTCCTGGAGCACGCGTGCTGATCTAGCCGCCCATCTCCTTGTATTCAGAACACCACATTCGATTAATCCAGGCTGAGTTTCTTGTTTCCCCCTTGCGATTTTAGTGCTTGTTTACTTGTTCTTGAGAGTTCTTCGATTGCTTACAGGACGGGTGCCCACATGGCCAATGTCGCGCATCGCAAGGGCGCGGCAACAAGGGAGGAGGTGTATCAGTTGCTAAGGCACAGCGCCTTTGGAGGGCTGAAGTTGGACCGTCAATGTATCCTCTT
Source organism: Panicum virgatum (assembly GCF_016808335.1). NCBI lineage: Eukaryota > Viridiplantae > Streptophyta > Magnoliopsida > Poales > Poaceae > Panicum > Panicum virgatum. Next base: position 39,733,683 of record NC_053138.1, on the reverse strand, counting down.
TCCCTCAAATCGAGTTATCCAGTTCTTCCTCACCGAAAGATCGAGAAATCCCCCTCGCGAGTTCTATCACGATCCACCCCATTGGACCCTAAACTATTGTTATGGTGTGTTTTGTACTATTTGGGTGCGTTCGGGACCGTTTGGTTGCTTTATGAAACTCGGTGAAAACGGGCCGAACTAGTCGAAAAGTTCGTGCCACGAAGTCGCGTTGGAATTTTTCGCAACGAACGCACCCGATCCACACCATTGCACCCTAAGTTGACGTTTTGGTGTGTTTCAAAATATTTGGGTGCATTCAGGACCGTTTGGTTGCCTTACGGAGCTCGGTGCAAAACAGGCCGAACTAGTGCAAAAGTTCATGTCACGAAGTCGCGTCGGAATTTTTCGCAACGAACACACCCGATCCACCCCATTGAACCCTAAATTGACGGTTTGGTGCGTTTCATACTATTCGGGTGCATCGGGACTGTTTGGTTGCCTTACGAAACTAGGTGCAAAACGGGCCGAACTAGTGCAAAAGTTCGTGCCACGAAGTCGCGTCGGAAATTTTTGCAATGAACGCACCCGATCCACTAAATTGGACTCTAAACTGATGTTTTCATGCATTTCGTACTGTTTGGTAGCATTCGGGACCATTTGGTTGCCTTACGAAATTCGGTGCAAAACGGGCCGAACTAGTACAAAAGTTCGTGCCACGAAGTCGTGTCGGAATTTTTGGCAACAAATGCACCCGATCCACCCCATTGGACCCTAAACTGACATTTTGGTACGTTTTGTACTATTTAGGTGCATTCGGAATTGTTTGGTTGTCTTACAAAACTCGGTGCAAAATGGGCCGAACTAGTGCAAAAGTTCGTGCCACGAAGTCACGTCGGAATTTTTGGAAGAACACACCCGACCCACCCCATTGGACCCTAAACTGACATTTTAGTGCATTTCGTACTATCTAAGTGCATTTGGGACCGTTTGGTTGCCTTACGAAACTCGGTGCAATACGGGCCGAACTAGTGCAAAAGTTCGTGACACGAAGTCGCGTCGGAATTTTTTGCAACGAACGCACCCGATCCACCACATTGGACCCAAAACTAATGTTTTGGTGCGTTTTGTACTATTTGAGTGCATTCGGGATGGTATGGTTGCCTTACGAAACTAAGTGCAAAACAGGCCGAACTAGTGCAAAAGTTTGTGCCACGAAGTCGCGTTGGAATTTTTCGCAATGAACGCACCCGATTCACCCCATTGGACCCTAAACTGACATTTTGGTGCATTTCATACTATTCAGGTGCATTCGGGACTGTTTGGTTGCCTTACGAAACCCGGTGCAAAACGGGCTGAACTAGTGCAAAAATTCATGCCATGAAGTCGCATCGGAAATTTTTGCAACGAACGCACCCGATCCACCCTATTGGACCATAATCTGACGTTTTGGTGCGTTTCATACTATTTAAGTGCATTCAGGACCTTTTGGTTGCCTTACGGAACACGGTGCAAAATGGGCCGAACTAGTGCAAAAGTTCGTGCCACGAAGTCGTGTCGAATTTTTTTTGCAACGAACGCACCCGATCCACCCCATTGGACCCTAAACTGACATTTAGGTGCGTTTCGTACTATTTGGGTGCATTCAGGACTGTTTGGTTGCCTTACGAAACTCGGTGCCAAACGGGCCGAACTAGTGCAAAAGTTCGTGCCACGAAGTCGCGTGGGAATTTTTCAGATTGAACGCACCCGATCCACCCCATTGGACCCTAAACTGACATTTTAGTGCGTTTTGTTCTATTTGGGAGCATTCGGGACCGTTTGGTTGCCTTACGAAACTGGGTGCAAAACGGGCAGAACTAGTGCAAAAGTTTGTGCCACGAAGTCGGGTCAGAATTTTTTGCAATGAACGCACCCGATCCACCCATTGGACCCTAAACTGACATTTTGGTGCATTTTGTACTATTTGGGTGCATTCGGAACCATTTGGTTGCATTACGAAATTTGGTGCAAAACCGGCCGAACTAGTCCAAAAGTTCGTGCCACGAAGACGCGTCGGAATTTTTGTCAACAAATGCATCCGATCCACCCAATTGGACCCTAAACTGACGTTTTGGTGCGTTTCGTACTGTTTAGTTGCATTCGGGACCGTTTGGTTGCCTTACAAAACTCGGTGCAAAACGGGCCGAACTAGTGCAAAAGTTCGTGCCACGATGTCGCGTCGGAATTTTTGGAAGAACGCACCCGATCCACCCCATTGGAGCCTAAACTGACATTTTAGTGCGTTTTGTACTATCTAAGTGCATTTGGGACCGTTTGGTTGCCTTACGAAACTCGGTGCAAAACGGGCCGAACTAGTGCAGAAGTTCGTGACACGAAGTCGCGTCGGAATTTTTTGCAACGAACGCACCCGATGCACCCCATTGGACCCTAAACTAACGTTTTGGTGTGTTTCATACTATTTGGGTGCATTCGGGACCGTTTGGTTGCCTTACGAAACTCGGTGCCAAACGGGCCGAACTAGTGCAAAAGTTCGTGCCACGAAGTCGCGTCGAAATTTTTCAGAACGAACGCAACCGATCCACCCCATTGGACCCAAAACTAACGTTTTGGTGCCTTTCGTACTATCTGGGTGCATTCGGGACCGTATGGTTGCCTTGCGAAACTCAGTGCAAAACAGGCCGAACTAGTGCAAAATTTTGTGCCACGAAGTCGCGTTGGAATTTTTCGCAATGAACGCACCTGATCCACCCCAATGTACCCTAAACTGACGTTTTGGTGCATTTTGTACTATTTTGGTGCATTCGGGACCGTTTGGTTGCCTTACGAAACTGGGTGCAAAACGGGCCGAACTAGTGCAAAACTTTGTGCCACGAAGTCGCGTCAGAATTTTTTGCAATGAATGCACCTGATCCGACCCATTGGGCTCTAAACTGACGTTTGGTGTGTTTCGTACTATTTAGTTGCATTCGGGACTATTTGGTTGCCTTACGAAACTGTAACACCCTAATTTAAATTTCAGCATTTAGTAATAAATTTAATTGGCTTTATTTAATTTTTCTAAGGTTTATTGTGTTTAGTTGGCATTTAATCTAATTTTTGTTCCTTAAGTAATTAAAATTTATCATAGGTTTAAATTTTGTTGTTGCATTCATGCTGGTGCATACTTTTAATTGATTGTGGTTTGAATTCAAATTCATATTTGAATTCAACCTTTGTTTGACTTAGATTTGAAATGAGAGAGTAAATAGAAATAGAAAGGAAAATAGAAAACAAACCCAAACCCACAACCAAAACCCAGCACCCAGCCTGGCCCGCGGCCCATCCCATCTCCCGCTCCCCACTCGGCCCAGCCCAACCCGCAACGGCCCGCTCCCGCCCCCGCCCAGCCTGAGCCGGCCCAGCCAGCAGCGCCGCTCCCCCGGCCCAGCAAGCTCTCCCCCGCAGCCCGCGCTCCCTGCCACCTGGGCCCGCGCGTCAGACACCTCTTCCACGCCCGCGCGTCGCCCGCGCTCGCTGGTGCATTTTGTACTATTTGGGTGCATTCGGGACCATTTGGTTGCCTTACGAAACTGGGTGCAAAACGGGCTGAACTAGTACAAAAGTTCGTGCCACGAAGTCGCGTCGGAATTTTTGGCAACAAATGCACCCGATCCACCCCATTGGACCCTAAACTGATGTTTTGGTGCGTTTCGTACTGTTTAGTTGCATTAGGGGCCGTTTGGTTGCCTTACAAAACTCGGTGCAAAACGGGCCGAGCTAGTGCAAAAGTCCGTGCCACGAAGTCGCATCGGAATTCTTGGAAGAACGCACCCGATCCGCCCCATTGGACCCTAAACTGACATTTTAGTGCATTTCGTACTATCAAAGTGCATTTGGGACCGTTTGGTTGCCTTACGAAACTCGGTGCAAAACGGGCCGAACTAGTGCAAGAGATCGTGACACGAGGTCGCGTCAGAATTGTTTGCAACGAACGCACCCGATCCACCCCATTGGACACTAAACTGACGTTTTGGTGCATTTCATACTATTTAGGTGCATTCGGGACTGTTTGGTTGCCTTACGAAACGCAGTGCAAAACAGGCCGAACTAGTGCAAAAATTCGTGCCATGAAGTCGCATCGGAAATTTTTGCAACGAATGCACCCGATCCACCCTATTGGACCCTAAACTGACGTTTTCGTGCGTTTCATACTATTTAAGTGCATTCGGGACCTTTTGGTTGCCTAATGGAACTCGGTGCAAAATGGGCCGAACTAGTGCAAAAGTTCGTGCCACGAAGTCGTGTCGAAATTTTTTGCAACGAACGCACCCGATCCACCCCATTGGACCCTAAATTGACGTTTAGGTGCGTTTCGTACTATTTGGGTGCATTCAGGACTGTTTGGTTGCCTTACGAAACTCGGTGCCAAACATGCCGAACTAGTGCAAAAGTTCGTGCCACGAAGTCGTGTCGGAATTTTTCAGATTGAACGCACCCGATCCACCCCATTGGACCCTAAACTGATGTTTTGGTGCGTTTTGTTCCATTTGGGTGCATTCGAGACCGTTTGGTTGCCTTACGAAACTGGGTGCAAAACGGGCCGAACTAGTGCAAAAGTTTGTGCCACGAAGTCGCGTCAGAATTTTTTGCAATGAATGCACCCGATCCACTCCATTGGACCCTAAACTGACATTTTGGTGCATTTTGTACTATTTGGGTGCATTCGGGACCGTTTGGTTGCCTTACGAAACTGGGTGCAAAACGGGCCGAACTAGTGCAAAACTTTGTGCCACGAAGTCGCGTCATAATTTTTTGCAATGAATGCACCCGATCCACTCCATTGGACCCTAAACTGACATTTTGGTGCATTTTGTACTATTTGGGTGCATTCGGGACCGTTTGGTTGCCTTACGAAACTGGGTGCAAAACGGGTTGAACTAGTACAAAAGTTCGTGCCACGAAGTCGCGTCGGAATTTTTGGCAACAAATGCACCCGATCCACCCCATTGGACCCTAAACTGATGTTTTGGTGCGTTTCGTACTGTTTAGTTGCATTCGGGGCCGTTTGGTTGCCTTACAAAACTCGGTGCAAAACGGGCCGAACTAGTGCAAAAGTCTGTGCCACGAAGTCGCATCGGAATTCTTGGAAGAACGCACCCGGTCCGCCCCATTGGACCCTAAACTGACATTTTAGTGCATTTCGTACTATCAAAGTGCATTTGGGACCGTTTGGTTGCCTTACGAAACTCGGTGCAAAACGGGCCGAACTAGTGCAAGAGTTCGTGACACGAGGTCGCGTCAGAATTGTTTGCAACGAACGCACCCGATCCACCCCATTGGACCCTAAACTGACGTTTTGGTGCATTTCATACTATTTAGGTGCATTCGGGACTGTTTGGTTGCCTTACGAAACGCAGTGCAAAACGGGCCGAACTAGTGCAAAAATTCGTGCCATGAAGTCGCATCGGAAATTTTTGCAACGAATGCACCCGATCCACCCTATTGGACCCTAAACTGACGTTTTCGTGCGTTTCATACTATTTAAGTGCATTCGGGACCTTTTGGTTGCCTAATGGAACTCGGTGCAAAATGGGCCGATCTAGTGCAAAAGTTCGTGCCACGAAGTCGTGTCGAAATTTTTTGCAACGAACGCACCCGATCCACCCCATTGGACCCTAAATTGACGTTTAGGTGCGTTTCGTACTATTTGGGTGCATTCAGGACCGTTTGGTTGCCTTACGAAACTCGGTGCCAAACATGCCGAACTAGTGCAAAAGTTCGTGCCACGAAGTCGCGTCGGAATTTTTCAGATTGAACGCACCCGATCCACCCCATTGGACCCTAAACTGATGTTTTGGTGCGTTTTGTTCCATTTGGGTGCATTCGAGACCGTTTGGTTGCCTTACGAAACTGGGTGCAAAACGGGCCGAAGTAGTGCAAAAGTTTGTGCCACGAAGTCGCGTCAGAATTTTTTGCAATGAATGCTCCACTCCATTGGACCCTAAACTGACATTTTGGTGCATTTTGTACTATTTGGGTGCATTCGGGACCGTTTGGTTGCCTTACGAAACTGGGTGCAAAACGGGCCGAACTAGTGCAAAACTTTGTGCCACGAAGTCGCGTCATAATTTTTTGCAATGAATGCACCCGATCCACTCCATTGGACCCTAAACTGACATTTTGGTGCATTTTGTACTATTTGGGTGCATTCGGGACCGTTTGGTTGCCTTACGAAACTGGGTGCAAAACGGGTTGAACTAGTACAAAAGTTCGTGCCACGAAGTCGCGTCGGAATTTTTGGCAACAAATGCACCCGATCCACCCCATTGGACCCTAAACTGATGTTTTGGTGCGTTTCGTACTGTTTAGTTGCATTCGGGGCCGTTTGGTTGCCTTACAAAACTCGGTGCAAAACGGGCCGAACTAGTGCAAAAGTCTGTGCCACGAAGTCGCATCGGAATTCTTGGAAGAACGCACCCGGTCCGTCCCATTGGACCCTAAACTGACATTTTAGTGCATTTCGTACTATCAAAGTGCATTTGGGACGGTTTGGTTGCCTTACGAAACTCGGTGCAAAACGGGCCGAACTAGTGCAAGAGTTCGTGACACGAGGTCGCGTCAGAATTGTTTGCAACGAACGCACCCGATCCACCCATTGGACCCTAAACTGACGTTTTGGTGCATTTCATACTATTTAGGTGCATTCGGGACTGTTTGGTTGCCTTACGAAACGCAGTGCAAAACGGGCCGAACTAGTGCAAAAATTCGTGCCATGAAGTCGCATCGGAAATTTTTGCAACGAATGCACCCGATCCACCCTATTGGACCCTAAACTGACGTTTTCGTGCGTTTCATACTATTTAAGTGCATTCGGGACCTTTTGGTTGCCTAATGGAACTCGGTGCAAAATGGGCCGAACTAGTGCAAAAGTTCGTGCCACGAAGTCGTGTCGAAATTTTTTGCAACGAACGCACCCGATCCACCCCATTGGACCCTAAATTGACGTTTAGGTGCGTTTCGTACTATTTGGGTGCATTCAGGACCGTTTGGTTGCCTTACGAAACTCGGTGCCAAACATGCCGAACTAGTGCAAAAGTTCGTGCCACGAAGTCGCGTCGGAATTTTTCAGATTGAACGCACCCGATCCACCCCATTGGACCCTAAACTGATGTTTTGGTGCGTTTTGTTCCATTTGGGTGCATTCGAGACCGTTTGGTTGCCTTACGAAACTGGGTGCAAAACGGGCCGAACTAGTGCAAAAGTTTGTGCCACGAAGTCGCGTCAGAATTTTTTGCAATGAATGCACCCGATCCACTCCATTGGACCCTAAACTGACATTTTGTTGCATTTTGTACTATTTGGGTGCATTCGGGACCGTTTGGTTGCCTTACGAAACTGGGTGCAAAACGGGCCGAACTAGTGCAAAACTTTGTGCCACGAAGTCGCGTCATAATTTTTTGCAATGAATGCACCCGATCCACTCCATTGGACCCTAAACTGACATTTTGGTGCATTTTGTACTATTTGGGTGCATTCGGGACCGTTTGGTTGCCTTACGAAACTGGGTGCAAAACGGGCTGAACTAGTACAAAAGTTCGTGCCACGAAGTCGCGTCGGAATTTTTGGCAACAAATGCACCCGATCCACCCCATTGAACCCTAAACTGATGTTTTGGTGCGTTTCGTACTGTTTAGTTGCATTCGGGGCCGTTTGGTTGCCTTACAAAACTCGGTGCAAAACGGGCCGAACTAGTGCAAAAGTCCGTGCCACGAAGTCGCATCGGAATTCTTGGAAGAACGCACCCGATCCGCCCCATTGGACCCTAAACTGACATTTTAGTGCATTTCGTACTATCAAAGTGCATTTGGGACCGTTTGGTTGCCTTACGAAACTCGGTGCAAAACGGGCCGAACTAGTGCAAGAGTTCGTGACACGAGGTCGCGTCAGAATTGTTTGCAACGAACGCACCCGATCCACCCCATTGGACACTAAACTGACGTTTTGGTGCATTTCATACCATTTAGGTGCATTCGGGACTGTTTGGTTGCCTTACGAAACGCAGTGCAAAACGGGCCGAACTAGTGCAAAAATTCGTGCCATGAAGTCGCATCGGAAATTTTTGCAACGAATGCACCCGATCCACCCTATTGGACCCTAAACTGACGTTTTCGTGCGTTTCATACTATTTAAGTGCATTCGGGACCTTTTGGTTGCCTAATGGAACTCGGTGCAAAATGGGCCGAACTAGTGCAAAAGTTCGTGCCACGAAGTCGTGTCGAAATTTTTTGCAACGAACGCACCCGATCCACCCCATTGGACCCTAAATTGACGTTTAGGTGCGTTTCGTACTATTTGGGTGCATTCAGGACCGTTTGGTTGCCTTACGAAACTCGGTGCCAAACATGCCGAACTAGTGCAAAAGTTCGTGCCACGAAGTCGCGTCGGAATTTTTCAGATTGAACGCACCCGATCCACCCCATTGGACCCTAAACTGATGTTTTGGTGCGTTTTGTTCCATTTGGGTGCATTCGAGACCGTTTGGTTGCCTTACGAAACTGGGTGCAAAACGGGCCGAAGTAGTGCAAAAGTTTGTGCCACGAAGTCGCGTCAGAATTTTTTGCAATGAATGCACCCGATCCACTCCATTGGACCCTAAACTGACATTTTGGTGCATTTTGTACTATTTGGGTGCATTCGGGACCGTTTGGTTGCCTTACGAAACTGGGTGCAAAACGGGCCGAACTAGTGCAAAACTTTGTGCCACGAAGTCGCGTCATAATTTTTTGCAATGAATGCACCCGATCCACTCCATTGGACCCTAAACTGACATTTTGGTGCATTTTGTACTATTTGGGTGCATTCGGGACCGTTTGGTTGCCTTACGAAACTGGGTGCAAAACGGGTTGAACTAGTACAAAAGTTCGTGCCACGAAGTCGCGTCGTAATTTTTGGCAACAAATGCACCCAATCCACCCCATTGGACCCTAAACTGATGTTTTGGTGCGTTTCGTACTGTTTAGTTGCATTCGGGGCCGTTTGGTTGCCTTACAAAACTCGGTGCAAAACGGGCCGAACTAGTGCAAAAGTCTGTGCCACGAAGTCGCATCGGAATTCTTGGAAGAACGCACCCGGTCCGTCCCATTGGACCCTAAACTGACATTTTAGTGCATTTCGTACTATCAAAGTGCATTTGGGACCGTTTGGTTGCCTTACGAAACTCGGTGCAAAACGGGCCGAACTAGTGCAAGAGTTCGTGACACGAGGTCGCGTCAGAATTGTTTGCAACGAACGCACCCGATCCACCCCATTGGACACTAAACTGACGTTTTGGTGCATTTCATACCATTTAGGTGCATTCGGGACTGTTTGGTTGCCTTACGAAACGCAGTGCAAAACGGGCCGAACTAGTGCAAAAATTCGTGCCATGAAGTCGCATCGGAAATTTTTGCAACGAATGCACCCGATCCACCCTATTGGACCCTAAACTGACGTTTTCGTGCGTTTCATACTATTTAAGTGCATTCGGGACCTTTTGGTTGCCTAATGGAACTCGGTGCAAAATGGGCCGAACTAGTGCAAAAGTTCGTGCCACGAAGTCGTGTCGAAATTTTTTGCAACGAACGCACCCGATCCACCCCATTGGACCCTAAATTGACGTTTAGGTGCGTTTCGTACTATTTGGGTGCATTCAGGACCGTTTGGTTGCCTTACGAAACTCGGTGCCAAACATGCCGAACTAGTGCAAAAGTTCGTGCCACGAAGTCGCGTCGGAATTTTTCAGATTGAACGCACCCGATCCACCCCATTGGACCCTAAACTGATGTTTTGGTGCGTTTTGTTCCATTTGGGTGCATTCGAGACCGTTTGGTTGCCTTACGAAACTGGGTGCAAAACGGGCCGAACTAGTGCAAAAGTTTGTGCCACGAAGTCGCGTCAGAATTTTTTGCAATGAATGCACCCGATCCACTCCATTGGACCCTAAACTGACATTTTGGTGCATTTTGTACTATTTGGGTGCATTCGGGACCGTTTGGTTGCCTTACGAAACTGGGTGCAAAACGGGCCGAACTAGTGCAAAACTTTGTGCCACGAAGTCGCGTCATAATTTTTTGCAATGAATGCACCCGATCCACTCCATTGGACCCTAAACTGACATTTTGGTGCATTTTGTACTATTTGGGTGCATTCGGGACCGTTTGGTTGCCTTACGAAACTGGGTGCAAAACGGGTTGAACTAGTACAAAAGTTCGTGCCACGAAGTCGCGTCGGAATTTTTGGCAACAAATGCACCCGATCCACCCCATTGGACCCTAAACTGATGTTTTGGTGCGTTTCGTACTGTTTAGTTGCATTCGGGGCCGTTTGGTTGCCTTACAAAACTCGGTGCAAAACGGGCCGAACTAGTGCAAAAGTCCTGTGCCACGAAGTCGCATCGGAATTCTTGGAAGAACGCACCCGGTCCGTCCCATTGGACCCTAAACTGACATTTTAGTGCATTTCGTACTATCAAAGTGCATTTGGGACCGTTTGGTTGCCTTACGAAACTCGGTGCAAAACGGGCCGAACTAGTGCAAGAGTTCGTGACACGAGGTCGCGTCAGAATTGTTTGCAACGAACGCACCCGATCCACCCCATTGGACCCTAAACTGACGTTTTGGTGCATTTCATACTATTTAGGTGCATTCGGGACTGTTTGGTTGCCTTACGAAACGCAGTGCAAAACGGGCCGAACTAGTGCAAAAATTCGTGCCATGAAGTCGCATCGGAAATTTTTGCAACGAATGCACCCGATCCACCCTATTGGACCCTAAACTGACGTTTTCGTGCGTTTCATACTATTTAAGTGCATTCGGGACCTTTTGGTTGCCTAATGGAACTCGGTGCAAAATGGGCCGAACTAGTGCAAAAGTTCGTGCCACGAAGTCGTGTCGAAATTTTTTGCAACGAACGCACCCGATCCACCCCATTGGACCCTAAATTGACGTTTAGGTGCGTTTCGTACTATTTGGGTGCATTCAGGACCGTTTGGTTGCCTTACGAAACTCGGTGCCAAACATGCCGAACTAGTGCAAAAGTTCGTGCCACGAAGTCGCGTCGGAATTTTTCAGATTGAACGCACCCGATCCACCCCATTGGACCCTAAACTGATGTTTTGGTGCGTTTTGTTCCATTTGGGTGCATTCGAGACCGTTTGGTTGCCTTACGAAACTGGGTGCAAAACGGGCCGAACTAGTGCAAAAGTTTGTGCCACGAAGTCGCGTCAGAATTTTTTGCAATGAATGCACCCGATCCACTCCATTGGACCCTAAACTGACATTTTGTTGCATTTTGTACTATTTGGGTGCATTCGGGACCGTTTGGTTGCCTTACGAAACTGGGTGCAAAACGGGCCGAACTAGTGCAAAACTTTGTGCCACGAAGTCGCGTCATAATTTTTTGCAATGAATGCACCCGATCCACTCCATTGGACCCTAAACTGACATTTTGGTGCATTTTGTACTATTTGGGTGCATTCGGGACCGTTTGGTTGCCTTACGAAACTGGGTGCAAAACGGGCTGAACTAGTACAAAAGTTCGTGCCACGAAGTCGCGTCGGAATTTTTGGCAACAAATGCACCCGATCCACCCCATTGAACCCTAAACTGATGTTTTGGTGCGTTTCGTACTGTTTAGTTGCATTCGGGGCCGTTTGGTTGCCTTACAAAACTCGGTGCAAAACGGGCCGAACTAGTGCAAAAGTCCGTGCCACGAAGTCGCATCGGAATTCTTGGAAGAACGCACCCGATCCGCCCCATTGGACCCTAAACTGACATTTTAGTGCATTTCGTACTATCAAAGTGCATTTGGGACCGTTTGGTTGCCTTACGAAACTCGGTGCAAAACGGGCCGAACTAGTGCAAGAGTTCGTGACACGAGGTCGCGTCAGAATTGTTTGCAACGAACGCACCCGATCCACCCCATTGGACACTAAACTGACGTTTTGGTGCATTTCATACCATTTAGGTGCATTCGGGACTGTTTGGTTGCCTTACGAAACGCAGTGCAAAACGGGCCGAACTAGTGCAAAAATTCGTGCCATGAAGTCGCATCGGAAATTTTTGCAACGAATGCACCCGATCCACCCTATTGGACCCTAAACTGACGTTTTCGTGCGTTTCATACTATTTAAGTGCATTCGGGACCTTTTGGTTGCCTAATGGAACTCGGTGCAAAATGGGCCGAACTAGTGCAAAAGTTCGTGCCACGAAGTCGTGTCGAAATTTTTTGCAACGAACGCACCCGATCCACCCCATTGGACCCTAAATTGACGTTTAGGTGCGTTTCGTACTATTTGGGTGCATTCAGGACCGTTTGGTTGCCTTACGAAACTCGGTGCCAAACATGCCGAACTAGTGCAAAAGTTCGTGCCACGAAGTCGCGTCGGAATTTTTCAGATTGAACGCACCCGATCCACCCCATTGGACCCTAAACTGATGTTTTGGTGCGTTTTGTTCCATTTGGGTGCATTCGAGACCGTTTGGTTGCCTTACGAAACTGGGTGCAAAACGGGCCGAACTAGTGCAAAAGTTTGTGCCACGAAGTCGCGTCAGAATTTTTTGCAATGAATACACCCGATCCACTCCATTGGACCCTAAACTGACATTTTGGTGCATTTTGTACTATTTGGGTGCATTTGGGACCGTTTGGTTGCCTTACGAAACTGGGTGCAAAACGGGCCGAACTAGTGCAAAACTTTGTGCCACGAAGTCGCGTCATAATTTTTTGCAATGAATGCACCCGATCCACTCCATTGGACCCTAAACTGACATTTTGGTGCATTTTGTACTATTTGGGTGCATTCGGGACCGTTTGGTTGCCTTACGAAACTGGGTGCAAAACGGGTTGAACTAGTACAAAATTTCGTGCCACGAAGTCGCGTCGGAATTTTTGGCAACAAATGCAACCGATCCACCCCATTGGACCCTAAACTGATGTTTTGGTGCGTTTCGTACTGTTTAGTTGCATTCGGGGCCGTTTGTTTGCCTTACAAAACTCGGTGCAAAACGGGCCGAACTAGTGCAAAAGTCCGTGCCACGAAGTCGCATCGGAATTCTTGGAAGAACGCACCCGATCCGCCCCATTGGACCCTAAACTGACATTTTAGTGCATTTCGTACTATCAAAGTGCATTTGGGACCGTTTGGTTGCCTTACGAAACTCGGTGCAAAACGGGCCGAACTAGTGCAAGAGTTCGTGACACGAGGTCGCGTCAGAATTGTTTGCAACGAACGCACCCGATCCACCCCATTGGACCCTAAACTGACGTTTTGGTGCATTTCATACTATTTAGGTGCATTCGGGACTGTTTGGTTGCCTTACGAAACGCAGTGCAAAACGGGCCGAACTAGTGCAAAAATTCGTGCCATGAAGTTGCATCGGAAATTTTTGTAACGAATGCACCCGATCCACCCTATTGGACCCTAAACTGACATTTTCGTGCGTTTCATACTATTTAAGTGCATTCGGGACCTTTTGGTTGCCAAATGGAACTCGGTGCAAAATGGGCCGAACTAGTGCAAAAGTTCGTGCCACGAAGTCGTGTCGAAATTTTTTGCAACGAACGCACCCGATCCACCCCATTGGACCCTAAACTGACAGTTTAGGTGCAGTTTCGTACTATTTGGGTGCATTCGGGACCGTTTGGTTGCCTTACGAAACTGGGTGCAAAACGGGCCGAACTAGTGCAAAACTTTGTGCCACGAAGTCGCGTCATAATTTTTTGCAATGAATGCACCCGATCCACTCCATTGGACCCTAAACTGACATTTTGGTGCATTTTGTACTATTTGGGTGCATTCGGGACCGTTTGGTTGCCTTACGAAACTGGGTGCAAAACGGGCTGAACTAGTACAAAAGTTCGTGCCACGAAGTCGCGTCGGAATTTTTGGCAACAAATGCACCCGATCCACCCCATTGAACCCTAAACTGATGTTTTGGTGCGTTTCGTACTGTTTAGTTGCATTCGGGGCCGTTTGGTTGCCTTACAAAACTCGGTGCAAAACGGGCCGAACTAGTGCAAAAGTCCGTGCCACGAAGTCGCATCGGAATTCTTGGAAGAACGCACCCGATCCGCCCCATTGGACCCTAAACTGACATTTTAGTGCATTTCGTACTATCAAAGTGCATTTGGGACCGTTTGGTTGCCTTACGAAACTCGGTGCAAAACGGGCCGAACTAGTGCAAGAGTTCGTGACACGAGGTCGCGTCAGAATTGTTTGCAACGAACGCACCCGATCTACCCCATTGGACACTAAACTGACGTTTTGGTGCATTTCATACCATTTAGGTGCATTCGGGACTGTTTGGTTGCCTTACGAAACGCAGTGCAAAACGGGCCGAACTAGTGCAAAAATTCGTGCCATGAAGTCGCATCGGAAATTTTTGCAACGAATGCACCCGATCCACCCTATTGGACCCTAAACTGACGTTTTCGTGCGTTTCATACTATTTAAGTGCATTCGGGACCTTTTGGTTGCCTAATGGAACTCGGTGCAAAATGGGCCGAACTAGTGCAAAAGTTCGTGCCACGAAGTCGTGTCGAAATTTTTTGCAACGAACGCACCCGATCCACCCCATTGGACCCTAAATTGACGTTTAGGTGCGTTTCGTACTATTTGGGTGCATTCAGGACCGTTTGGTTGCCTTACGAAACTCGGTGCCAAACATGCCGAACTAGTGCAAAAGTTCGTGCCACGAAGTCGCGTCGGAATTTTTCAGATTGAACGCACCCGATCCACCCCATTGGACCCTAAACTGATGTTTTGGTGCGTTTTGTTCCATTTGGGTGCATTCGAGACCGTTTGGTTGCCTTACGAAACTGGGTGCAAAACGGGCCGAACTAGTGCAAAAGTTTGTGCCACGAAGTCGTGTCAGAATTTTTTGCAATGAATGCACCCGATCCACTCCATTGGACCCTAAACTGACATTTTGGTGCATTTTGTACTATTTGGGTGCATTCGGGACCGTTTGGTTGCCTTACGAAACTGGGTGCAAAACGGGCCGAACTAGTGCAAAACTTTGTGCCACGAAGTCGCGTCATAATTTTTTGCAATGAATGCACCCGATCCACTCCATTGGACCCTAAACTGACATTTTGGTGCATTTTGTACTATTTGGGTGCATTCGGGACCGTTTGGTTGCCTTACGAAACTGGGTGCAAAACGGGTTGAACTAGTACAAAATTTCGTGCCACGAAGTCGCGTCGGAATTTTTGGCAACAAATGCACCCGATCCACCCCATTGGACCCTAAACTGATGTTTTGGTGCGTTTCGTACTGTTTAGTTGCATTCGGGGCCGTTTGGTTGCCTTACAAAACTCGGTGCAAAACGGGCCGAACTAGTGCAAAAGTCCGTGCCACGAAGTCGCATCGGAATTCTTGGAAGAACGCACCCGATCCGCCCCATTGGACCCTAAACTGACATTTTAGTGCATTTCGTACTATCAAAGTGCATTTGGGACCGTTTGGTTGCCTTACGAAACTCGGTGCAAAACGGGCCGAACTAGTGCAAGAGTTCGTGACACGAGGTCGCGTCAGAATTGTTTGCAACGAACGCACCCGATCCACCCCATTGGACCCTAAACTGACGTTTTGGTGCATTTCATACTATTTAGGTGCATTCGGGACTGTTTGGTTGCCTTACGAAACGCAGTGCAAAACGGGCCGAACTAGTGCAAAAATTCGTGCCATGAAGTCGCATCGGAAATTTTTGTAACGAATGCACCCGATCCACCCTATTGGACCCTAAACTGACGTTTTCGTGCGTTTCATACTATTTAAGTGCATTCGGGACCTTTTGGTTGCCTAATGGAACTCGGTGCAAAATGGGCCGAACTAGTGCAAAAGTTCGTGCCACGAAGTCGTGTCGAAATTTTTTGCAACGAACGCACCCGATCCACCCCATTGGACCCTAAATTGACGTTTAGGTGCGTTTCGTACTATTTGGGTGCATTCAGGACCGTTTGGTTGCCTTACGAAACTCGGTGCCAAACATGCCGAACTAGTGCAAAAGTTCGTGCCACGAAGTCGCGTCGGAATTTTTCAGATTGAACGCACCCGATCCACCCCATTGGACCCTAAACCGATGTTTTGGTGCGTTTTGTTCCATTTGGGTGCATTCGAGACCGTTTGGTTGCCTTACGAAACTGGGTGCAAAACGGGCCGAACTAGTGCAAAAGATTGTGCCACGAGGTCGCGTCAGAATTTTTTGCAATGAATGCACCCGATCCACTCCATTGGACTCTAAACTGACATTTTGGTGCATTTTGTACTATTTGGGTGCATTCGGGACCGTTTGGTTGCCTTACGAAACTGGGTGCAAAACGGGCCGAACTAGTGCAAAACTTTGTGCCACGAAGTCGCGTCATAATTTTTTGCAATGAATGCACCCGATCCACTCCATTGGACCCTAAACTGACATTTTGGTGCATTTTGTACTATTTGGGTGCATTCGGGACCGTTTGGTTGCCTTACGAAACTGGGTGCAAAACGGGTTGAACTAGTACAAAATTTCGTGCCACGAAGTCGCGTCGGAATTTTTGGCAACAAATGCACCCGATCCACCCCATTGGACCCTAAACTGATGTTTTGGTGCGTTTCGTACTGTTTAGTTGCATTCGGGGCCGTTTGGTTGCCTTACAAAACTCGGTGCAAAACGGGCCGAACTAGTGCAAAAGTCCGTGCCACGAAGTCGCATCGGAATTCTTGGAAGAACGCACCCGATCCGCCCCATTGGACCCTAAACTGACATTTTAGTGCATTTCGTACTATCAAAGTGCATTTGGGACCGTTTGGTTGCCTTACGAAACTCGGTGCAAAACGGGCCGAACTAGTGCAAGAGTTCGTGACACGAGGTCGCGTCAGAATTGTTTGCAACGAACGCACCCGATCCACCCCATTGGACCCTAAACTGACGTTTTGGTGCATTTCATACTATTTAGGTGCATTCGGGACTGTTTGGTTGCCTTACGAAACGCAGTGCAAAACGGGCCGAACTAGTGCAAAAATTCGTGCCATGAAGTCGCATCGGAAATTTTTGTAACGAATGCACCCGATCCACCCTATTGGACCCTAAACTGACGTTTTCGTGCGTTTCATACTATTTAAGTGCATTCGGGACCTTTTGGTTGCCTAATGGAACTCGGTGCAAAATGGGCCGAACTAGTGCAAAAGTTCGTGCCACGAAGTCGTGTCGAAATTTTTTGCAACGAACGCACCCGATCCACCCCATTGGACCCTAAATTGACGTTTAGGTGCGTTTCGTACTATTTGGGTGCATTCAGGACCGTTTGGTTGCCTTACGAAACTCGGTGCCAAACATGCCGAACTAGTGCAAAAGTTCGTGCCACGAAGTCGCGTCGGAATTTTTCAGATTGAACGCACCCGATCCACCCCATTGGACCCTAAACCGATGTTTTGGTGCGTTTTGTTCCATTTGGGTGCATTCGAGACCGTTTGGTTGCCTTACGAAACTGGGTGCAAAACGGGCCGAACTAGTGCAAAAGATTGTGCCACGAGGTCGCGTCAGAATTTTTTGCAATGAATGCACCCGATCCACTCCATTGGACTCTAAACTGACATTTTGGTGCATTTTGTACTATTTGGGTGCATTCGGGACCGTTTGGTTGCCTTACGAAACTGGGTGCAAAACGGGCCGAACTAGTGCAAAACTTTGTGCCACGAAGTCGCGTCATAATTTTTTGCAATGAATGCACCCGATCCACTCCATTGGACCCTAAACTGACATTTTGGTGCATTTTGTACTATTTGGGTGCATTCGGGACCGTTTGGTTGCCTTACGAAACTGGGTGCAAAACGGGCTGAACTAGTACAAAAGTTCGTGCCACGAAGTCGCGTCGGAATTTTTGGCAACAAATGCACCCGATCCACCCCATTGGACCCTAAACTGATGTTTTGGTGCGTTTCGTACTGTTTAGTTGCATTCGGGGCCGTTTGGTTGCCTTACAAAACTCGGTGCAAAACGGGCCGAACTAGTGCAAAAGTCCGTGCCACGAAGTCGCATCGGAATTCTTGGAAGAACGCACCCGATCCGCCCCATTGGACCCTAAACTGACATTTTAGTGCATTTCGTACTATCAAAGTGCATTTGGGACCGTTTGGTTGCCTTACGAAACTCGGTGCAAAACGGGCCGAACTAGTGCAAGAGTTCGTGACACGAGGTCGCGTCAGAATTGTTTGCAACGAACGCACCCGATCCACCCCATTGGACCCTAAACTGACGTTTTGGTGCATTTCATACTATTTAGGTGCATTCGGGACTGTTTGGTTGCCTTACGAAACGCAGTGCAAAACGGGCCGAACTAGTGCAAAAATTCGTGCCATGAAGTCGCATCGGAAATTTTTGTAACGAATGCACCCGATCCACCCTATTGGACCCTAAACTGACGTTTTCGTGCGTTTCATACTATTTAAGTGCATTCGGGACCTTTTGGTTGCCTAATGGAACTCGGTGCAAAATGGGCCGAACTAGTGCAAAAGTTCGTGCCACGAAGTCGTGTCGAAATTTTTTGCAACGAACGCACCCGATCCACCCCATTGGACCCTAAATTGACGTTTAGGTGCGTTTCGTACTATTTGGGTGCATTCAGGACCGTTTGGTTGCCTTACGAAACTCGGTGCCAAACATGCCGAACTAGTGCAAAAGTTCGTGCCACGAAGTCGCGTCGGAATTTTTCAGATTGAACGCACCCGATCCACCCCATTGGACCCTAAACCGATGTTTTGGTGCGTTTTGTTCCATTTGGGTGCATTCGAGACCGTTTGGTTGCCTTACGAAACTGGGTGCAAAACGGGCCGAACTAGTGCAAAAGATTGTGCCACGAGGTCGCGTCAGAATTTTTTGCAATGAATGCACCCGATCCACTCCATTGGACTCTAAACTGACATTTTGGTGCATTTTGTACTATTTGGGTGCATTCGGGACCGTTTGGTTGCCTTACGAAACTGGGTGCAAAACGGGCCGAACTAGTGCAAAACTTTGTGCCACGAAGTCGCGTCATAATTTTTTGCAATGAATGCACCCGATCCACTCCATTGGACCCTAAACTGACATTTTGGTGCATTTTGTACTATTTGGGTGCATTCGGGACCGTTTGGTTGCCTTACGAAACTGGGTGCAAAACGGGCTGAACTAGTACAAAATTTCGTGCCACGAAGTCGCGTCGGAATTTTTGGCAACAAATGCACCCGATCCACCCCATTGGACCCTAAACTGATGTTTTGGTGCGTTTCGTACTGTTTAGTTGCATTCGGGGCCGTTTGGTTGCCTTACAAAACTCGGTGCAAAACGGGCCGAACTAGTGCAAAAGTCCGTGCCACGAAGTCGCATCGGAATTCTTGGAAGAACGCACCCGATCCGCCCCATTGGACCCTAAACTGACATTTTAGTGCATTTCGTACTATCAAAGTGCATTTGGGACCGTTTGGTTGCCTTACGAAACTCGGTGCAAAACGGGCCGAACTAGTGCAAGAGTTCGTGACACGAGGTCGCGTCAGAATTGTTTGCAACGAACGCACCCGATCCACCCCATTGGACCCTAAACTGACGTTTTGGTGCATTTCATACTATTTAGGTGCATTCGGGACTGTTTGGTTGCCTTACGAAACGCAGTGCAAAACGGGCCGAACTAGTGCAAAAATTCGTGCCATGAAGTCGCATCGGAAATTTTTGTAACGAATGCACCCGATCCACCCTATTGGACCCTAAACTGACGTTTTCGTGCGTTTCATACTATTTAAGTGCATTCGGGACCTTTTGGTTGCCTAATGGAACTCGGTGCAAAATGGGCCGAACTAGTGCAAAAGTTCGTGCCACGAAGTCGTGTCGAAATTTTTTGCAACGAACGCACCCGATCCACCCCATTGGACCCTAAATTGACGTTTAGGTGCAGTTTCGTACTATTTGGGTGCATTCAGGACCGTTTGGTTGCCTTACGAAACTCGGTGCCAAACATGCCGAACTAGTGCAAAAGTTCGTGCCACGAAGTCGCGTCGGAATTTTTCAGATTGAACGCACCCGATCCACCCCATTGGACCCTAAACCGATGTTTTGGTGCGTTTTGTTCCATTTGGGTGCATTCGAGACCGTTTGGTTGCCTTACGAAACTGGGTGCAAAACGGGCCGAACTAGTGCAAAAGATTGTGCCACGAGGTCGCGTCAGAATTTTTTGCAATGAATGCACCCGATCCACTCCATTGGACTCTAAACTGACATTTTGGTGCATTTTGTACTATTTGGGTGCATTCGGGACCGTTTGGTTAGCCTTACGAAACTGGGTGCAAAACGGGCCGAACTAGTGCAAAACTTTGTGCCACGAAGTCGCGTCATAATTTTTTGCAATGAATGCACCCGATCCACTCCATTGGACCCTAAACTGACATTTTGGTGCATTTTGTACTATTTGGGTGCATTCGGGACCGTTTGGTTGCCTTACGAAACTGGGTGCAAAACGGGCTGAACTAGTACAAAAGTTCGTGCCACGAAGTCGCGTCGGAATTTTTGGCAACAAATGCACCCGATCCACCCCATTGGACCCTAAACTGATGTTTTGGTGTGTTTCGTACTGTTTAGTTGCATTCGGGGCCGTTTGGTTGCCTTACAAAACTCGGTGCAAAACGGGCCGAACTAGTGCAAAAGTCCGTGCCACGAAGTCGCATCGGAATTCTTGGAAGAACGCACCCGATCCGCCCCATTGGACCCTAAACTGACATTTTAGTGCATTTCGTACTATCAAAGTGCATTTGGGACCGTTTGGTTGCCTTACGAAACTCGGTGCAAAACGGGCCGAACTAGTGCAAGAGTTCGTGACACGAGGTCGCGTCAGAATTGTTTGCAACGAACGCACCCGATCCACCCCATTGGACCCTAAACTGACGTTTTGGTGCATTTCATACTATTTAGGTGCATTCGGGACTGTTTGGTTGCCTTACGAAACGCAGTGCAAAACGGGCCGAACTAGTGCAAAAATTCGTGCCATGAAGTCGCATCGGAAATTTTTGTAACGAATGCACCCGATCCACCCTATTGGACCCTAAACTGACGTTTTCGTGCGTTTCATACTATTTAAGTGCATTCGGGACCTTTTGGTTGCCTAATGGAACTCGGTGCAAAATGGGCCGAACTAGTGCAAAAGTTCGTGCCACGAAGTCGTGTCGAAATTTTTGCAACGAACGCACCCGATCCACCCCATTGGACCCTAAATTGACGTTTAGGTGCGTTTCGTACTATTTGGGTGCATTCAGGACCGTTTGGTTGCCTTACGAAACTCGGTGCCAAACATGCCGAACTAGTGCAAAAGTTCGTGCCACGAAGTCGCGTCGGAATTTTTCAGATTGAACGCACCCGATCCACCCCATTGGACCCTAAACCGATGTTTTGGTGCGTTTTGTTCCATTTGGGTGCATTCGAGACCGTTTGGTTGCCTTACGAAACTGGGTGCAAAACGGGCCGAACTAGTGCAAAAGATTGTGCCACGAGGTCGCGTCAGAATTTTTTGCAATGAATGCACCCGATCCACTCCATTGGACTCTAAACTGACATTTTGGTGCATTTTGTACTATTTGGGTGCATTCGGGACCGTTTGGTTGCCTTACGAAACTGGGTGCAAAACGGGCCGAACTAGTGCAAAACTTTGTGCCACGAAGTCGCGTCATAATTTTTTGCAATGAATGCACCCGATCCACCCCATTGGACCCTAAACTGACGTTTTGGTGCATTTCATACTATTTAGGTGCATTCGGGACTGTTTGGTTGCCTTACGAAACGCAGTGCAAAACGGGCCGAACTAGTGCAAAAATTCGTGCCATGAAGTCGCATCGGAAATTTTTGTAACGAATGCACCCGATCCACCCTATTGGACCCTAAACTGACGTTTTCGTGCGTTTCATACTATTTAAGTGCATTCGGGACCTTTTGGTTGCCTAATGGAACTCGGTGCAAAATGGGCCGAACTAGTGCAAAAGTTCGTGCCACGAAGTCGTGTCAAAATTTTTTGCAACGAACGCACCCGATCCACCCCATTGGACCCTAAATTGACGTTTAGGTGCGTTTCGTACTATTTGGGTGCATTCAGGACCGTTTGGTTGCCTTACGAAACTCGGTGCCAAACATGCCGAACTAGTGCAAAAGTTCGTGCCACGAAGTCGCGTCGGAATTTTTCAGATTGAACGCACCCGATCCACCCCATTGGACCCTAAACCGATGTTTTGGTGCGTTTTGTTCCATTTGGGTGCATTCGAGACCGTTTGGTTGCCTTACGAAACTGGGTGCAAAACGGGCCGAACTAGTGCAAAAGATTGTGCCACGAGGTCGCGTTAGAATTTTTTGCAATGAATGCACCCGATCCACTCCATTGGACTCTAAACTGACATTTTGGTGCATTTTGTACTATTTGGGTGCATTCGGGACCGTTTGGTTGCCTTACGAAACTGGGTGCAAAACGGGCCGAACTAGTGCAAAACTTTGTGCCACGAAGTCGCGTCATAATTTTTTGCAATGAATGCACCCGATCCACTCCATTGGACCCTAAACTGACATTTTGGTGCATTTTGTACTATTTGGGTGCATTCGGGACCGTTTGGTTGCCTTACGAAACTGGGTGCAAAACGGGCTGAACTAGTACAAAAGTTCGTGCCACGAAGTCGCGTCGGAATTTTTGGCAACAAATGCACCCGATCCACCCCATTGGACCCTAAAC
This sequence comes from Panicum virgatum, assembly GCF_016808335.1. NCBI lineage: Eukaryota > Viridiplantae > Streptophyta > Magnoliopsida > Poales > Poaceae > Panicum > Panicum virgatum. The sequence continues at coordinate 39,710,973 of NC_053138.1, read as the reverse complement.
TGATGTTTTGGTGTGTTTCGTACTGTTTAGTTGCATTCGGGGCCGTTTGGTTGCCTTACAAAACTCGGTGCAAAACGGGCCGAACTAGTGCAAAAGTCCGTGCCACGAAGTCGCATCGGAATTCTTGGAAGAACGCACCCGATCCGCCCCATTGGACCCTAAACTGACATTTTAGTGCATTTCGTACTATCAAAGTGCATTTGGGACCGTTTGGTTGCCTTACGAAACTCGGTGCAAAACGGGCCGAACTAGTGCAAGAGTTCGTGACACGAGGTCGCGTCAGAATTGTTTGCAACGAACGCACCCGATCCACCCCATTGGACCCTAAACTGACGTTTTGGTGCATTTCATACTATTTAGGTGCATTCGGGACTGTTTGGTTGCCTTACGAAACGCAGTGCAAAACGGGCCGAACTAGTGCAAAAATTCGTGCCATGAAGTCGCATCGGAAATTTTTGTAACGAATGCACCCGATCCACCCTATTGGACCCTAAACTGACGTTTTCGTGCGTTTCATACTATTTAAGTGCATTCGGGACCTTTTGGTTGCCTAATGGAACTCGGTGCAAAATGGGCCGAACTAGTGCAAAAGTTCGTGCCACGAAGTCGTGTCGAAATTTTTTGCAACGAACGCACCCGATCCACCCCATTGGACCCTAAATTGACGTTTAGGTGCGTTTCGTACTATTTGGGTGCATTCAGGACCGTTTGGTTGCCTTACGAAACTCGGTGCCAAACATGCCGAACTAGTGCAAAAGTTCGTGCCACGAAGTCGCGTCGGAATTTTTCAGATTGAACGCACCCGATCCACCCCATTGGACCCTAAACCGATGTTTTGGTGCGTTTTGTTCCATTTGGGTGCATTCGAGACCGTTTGGTTGCCTTACGAAACTGGGTGCAAAACGGGCCGAACTAGTGCAAAAGATTGTGCCACGAGGTCGCGTCAGAATTTTTTGCAATTAATGCACCCGATCCACTCCATTGGACTCTAAACTGACATTTTGGTGCATTTTGTACTATTTGGGTGCATTCGGGACCGTTTGGTTGCCTTACGAAACTGGGTGCAAAACGGGCCGAACTAGTGCAAAACTTTGTGCCACGAAGTCGCGTCATAATTTTTTGCAATGAATGCACCCGATCCACTCCATTGGACCCTAAACTGACATTTTGGTGCATTTTGTACTATTTGGGTGCATTCGGGACCGTTTGGTTGCCTTACGAAACTGGGTGCAAAACGGGTTGAACTAGTACAAAATTTCGTGCCACGAAGTCGCGTCGGAATTTTTGGCAACAAATGCACCCGATCCACCCCATTGGACCCTAAACTGATGTTTTGGTGCGTTTCGTACTGTTTAGTTGCATTCGGGGCCGTTTGGTTGCCTTACAAAACTCGGTGCAAAACGGGCCGAACTAGTGCAAAAGTCCGTGCCACGAAGTCGCATCGGAATTCTTGGAAGAACGCACCCGATCCGCCCCATTGGACCCTAAACTGACATTTTAGTGCATTTCGTACTATCAAAGTGCATTTGGGACCGTTTGGTTGCCTTACGAAACTCGGTGCAAAACGGGCCGAACTAGTGCAAGAGTTCGTGACACGAGGTCGCGTCAGAATTGTTTGCAACGAACGCACCCGATCCACCCCATTGGACCCTAAACTGACGTTTTGGTGCATTTCATACTATTTAGGTGCATTCGGGACTGTTTGGTTGCCTTACGAAACGCAGTGCAAAACGGGCCGAACTAGTGCAAAAATTCGTGCCATGAAGTCGCATCGGAAATTTTTGTAACGAATGCACCCGATCCACCCTATTGGACCCTAAACTGACGTTTTCGTGCGTTTCATACTATTTAAGTGCATTCGGGACCTTTTGGTTGCCTAATGGAACTCGGTGCAAAATGGGCCGAACTAGTGCAAAAGTTCGTGCCACGAAGTCGTGTCGAAATTTTTTGCAACGAACGCACCCGATCCACCCCATTGGACCCTAAATTGACGTTTAGGTGCGTTTCGTACTATTTGGGTGCATTCAGGACCGTTTGGTTGCCTTACGAAACTCGGTGCCAAACATGCCGAACTAGTGCAAAAGTTCGTGCCACGAAGTCGCGTCGGAATTTTTCAGATTGAACGCACCCGATCCACCCCATTGGACCCTAAACCGATGTTTTGGTGCGTTTTGTTCCATTTGGGTGCATTCGAGACCGTTTGGTTGCCTTACGAAACTGGGTGCAAAACGGGCCGAACTAGTGCAAAAGATTGTGCCACGAGGTCGCGTCAGAATTTTTTGCAATGAATGCACCCGATCCACTCCATTGGACTCTAAACTGACATTTTGGTGCATTTTGTACTATTTGGGTGCATTCGGGACCGTTTGGTTGCCTTACGAAACTGGGTGCAAAACGGGCCGAACTAGTGCAAAACTTTGTGCCACGAAGTCGCGTCATAATTTTTTGCAATGAATGCACCCGATCCACTCCATTGGACCCTAAACTGACATTTTGGTGCATTTTGTACTATTTGGGTGCATTCGGGACCGTTTGGTTGCCTTACGAAACTGGGTGCAAAACGGGTTGAACTAGTACAAAATTTCGTGCCACGAAGTCGCGTCGGAATTTTTGGCAACAAATGCACCCGATCCACCCCATTGGACCCTAAACTGATGTTTTGGTGCGTTTCGTACTGTTTAGTTGCATTCGGGGCCGTTTGGTTGCCTTACAAAACTCGGTGCAAAACGGGCCGAACTAGTGCAAAAGTCCGTGCCACGAAGTCGCATCGGAATTCTTGGAAGAACGCACCCGATCCGCCCCATTGGACCCTAAACTGACATTTTAGTGCATTTCGTACTATCAAAGTGCATTTGGGACCGTTTGGTTGCCTTACGAAACTCGGTGCAAAACGGGCCGAACTAGTGCAAGAGTTCGTGACACGAGGTCGCGTCAGAATTGTTTGCAACGAACGCACCCGATCCACCCCATTGGACCCTAAACTGACGTTTTGGTGCATTTCATACTATTTAGGTGCATTCGGGACTGTTTGGTTGCCTTACGAAACGCAGTGCAAAACGGGCCGAACTAGTGCAAAAATTCGTGCCATGAAGTCGCATCGGAAATTTTTGTAACGAATGCACCCGATCCACCCTATTGGACCCTAAACTGACGTTTTCGTGCGTTTCATACTATTTAAGTGCATTCGGGACCTTTTGGTTGCCTAATGGAACTCGGTGCAAAATGGGCCGAACTAGTGCAAAAGTTCGTGCCACGAAGTCGTGTCGAAATTTTTTGCAACGAACGCACCCGATCCACCCCATTGGACCCTAAATTGACGTTTAGGTGCGTTTCGTACTATTTGGGTGCATTCAGGACCGTTTGGTTGCCTTACGAAACTCGGTGCCAAACATGCCGAACTAGTGCAAAAGTTCGTGCCACGAAGTCGCGTCGGAATTTTTCAGATTGAACGCACCCGATCCACCCCATTGGACCCTAAACCGATGTTTTGGTGCGTTTTGTTCCATTTGGGTGCATTCGAGACCGTTTGGTTGCCTTACAAAACTGGGTGCAAAACGGGCCGAACTAGTGCAAAAGATTGTGCCACGAGGTCGCGTCAGAATTTTTTGCAATGAATGCACCCGATCCACTCCATTGGACTCTAAACTGACATTTTGGTGCATTTTGTACTATTTGGGTGCATTCGAGACCGTTTGGTTGCCTTACGAAACTGGGTGCAAAACGGGCCGAACTAGTGCAAAAGATTGTGCCACGAGGTCGCGTCAGAATTTTTTGCAATGAATGCACCCGATCCACTCCATTGGACTCTAAACTGACATTTTGGTGCATTTTGTACTATTTGGGTGCATTCGGGACCGTTTGGTTGCCTTACGAAACTGGGTGCAAAACGGGCCGAACTAGTGCAAAACTTTGTGCCACGAAGTCGCGTCATAATTTTTTGCAATGAATGCACCCGATCCACTCCATTGGACCCTAAACTGACATTTTGGTGCATTTTGTACTATTTGGGTGCATTCGGGACCGTTTGGTTGCCTTACGAAACTGGGTGCAAAACGGGTTGAACTAGTACAAAATTTCGTGCCACGAAGTCGCGTCGGAATTTTTGGCAACAAATGCACCCGATCCACCCCATTGGACCCTAAACTGATGTTTTGGTGCGTTTCGTACTGTTTAGTTGCATTCGGGGCCGTTTGGTTGCCTTACAAAACTCGGTGCAAAACGGGCCGAACTAGTGCAAAAGTCCGTGCCACGAAGTCGCATCGGAATTCTTGGAAGAACGCACCCGATCCGCCCCATTGGACCCTAAACTGACATTTTAGTGCATTTCGTACTATCAAAGTGCATTTGGGACCGTTTGGTTGCCTTACGAAACTCGGTGCAAAACGGGCCGAACTAGTGCAAGAGTTCGTGACACGAGGTCGCGTCAGAATTGTTTGCAACGAACGCACCCGATCCACCCCATTGGACCCTAAACTGACGTTTTGGTGCATTTCATACTATTTAGGTGCATTCGGGACTGTTTGGTTGCCTTACGAAACGCAGTGCAAAACGGGCCGAACTAGTGCAAAAATTCGTGCCATGAAGTCGCATCGGAAATTTTTGTAACGAATGCACCCGATCCACCCTATTGGACCCTAAACTGACGTTTTCGTGCGTTTCATACTATTTAAGTGCATTCGGGACCTTTTGGTTGCCTAATGGAACTCAGTGCAAAATGGGCCGAACTAGTGCAAAAGTTCGTGCCACGAAGTCGTGTCGAAATTTTTTGCAACGAACGCACCCGATCCACCCCATTGGACCCTAAATTGACGTTTAGGTGCGTTTCGTACTATTTGGGTGCATTCAGGACCGTTTGGTTGCCTTACGAAACTCGGTGCCAAACATGCCGAACTAGTGCAAAAGTTCGTGCCACGAAGTCGCGTCGGAATTTTTCAGATTGAACGCACCCGATCCACCCCATTGGACCCTAAACCGATGTTTTGGTGCGTTTTGTTCCATTTGGGTGCATTCGAGACCGTTTGGTTGCCTTACAAAACTGGGTGCAAAACGGGCCGAACTAGTGCAAAAGATTGTGCCACGAGGTCGCGTCAGAATTTTTTGCAATGAATGCACCCGATCCACTCCATTGGACTCTAAACTGACATTTTGGTGCATTTTGTACTATTTGGGTGCATTCGGGACCGTTTGGTTGCCTTACGAAACTGGGTGCAAAACGGGCCGAACTAGTGCAAAACTTTGTGCCACGAAGTCGCGTCATAATTTTTTGCAATGAATGCACCCGATCCACTCCATTGGACCCTAAACTGACATTTTGGTGCATTTTGTACTATTTGGGTGCATTCGGGACCGTTTGGTTGCCTTACGAAACTGGGTGCAAAACGGGCTGAACTAGTACAAAAGTTCGTGCCACGAAGTCGCGTCGGAATTTTTGGCAACAAATGCACCCGATCCACCCCATTGGACCCTAAACTGATGTTTTGGTGTGTTTCGTACTGTTTAGTTGCATTCGGGGCCGTTTGGTTGCCTTACAAAACTCAGTGCAAAACGGGCCGAACTAGTGCAAAAGTCCGTGCCACGAAGTCGCATCGGAATTCTTGGAAGAACGCACCCGATCCGCCCCATTGGACCCTAAACTGACATTTTAGTGCATTTCGTACTATCAAAGTGCATTTGGGACCGTTTGGTTGCCTTACGAAACTCGGTGCAAAACGGGCCGAACTAGTGCAAGAGTTCGTGACACGAGGTCGCGTCAGAATTGTTTGCAACGAACGCACCCGATCCACCCCATTGGACCCTAAACTGACGTTTTGGTGCATTTCATACTATTTAGGTGCATTCGGGACTGTTTGGTTGCCTTACGAAACGCAGTGCAAAACGGGCCGAACTAGTGCAAAAATTCGTGCCATGAAGTCGCATCGGAAATTTTTGTAACGAATGCACCCGATCCACCCTATTGGACCCTAAACTGACGTTTTCGTGCGTTTCATACTATTTAAGTGCATTCGGGACCTTTTGGTTGCCTAATGGAACTCGGTGCAAAATGGGCCGAACTAGTGCAAATGTTCGTGCCACGAAGTCGTGTCGAAATTTTTTGCAACGAACGCACCCGATCCACCCCATTGGACCCTAAATTGACGTTTAGGTGCGTTTCGTACTATTTGGGTGCATTCAGGACCGTTTGGTTGCCTTACGAAACTCGGTGCCAAACATGCCGAACTAGTGCAAAAGTTCGTGCCACGAAGTCGCGTCGGAATTTTTCAGATTGAACGCACCCGATCCACCCCATTGGACCCTAAACCGATGTTTTGGTGCGTTTTGTTCCATTTGGGTGCATTCGAGACCGTTTGGTTGCCTTACAAAACTGGGTGCAAAACGGGCCGAACTAGTGCAAAAGATTGTGCCACGAGGTCGCGTCAGAATTTTTTGCAATGAATGCACCCGATCCACTCCATTGGACTCTAAACTGACATTTTGGTGCATTTTGTACTATTTGGGTGCATTCGGGACCGTTTGGTTGCCTTACGAAACTGGGTGCAAAACGGGCCGAACTAGTGCAAAACTTTGTGCCACGAAGTCGCGTCATAATTTTTTGCAATGAATGCACCCGATCCACTCCATTGGACCCTAAACTGACATTTTGGTGCATTTTGTACTATTTGGGTGCATTCGGGACCGTTTGGTTGCCTTACGAAACTGGGTGCAAAACGGGCTGAACTAGTACAAAAGTTCGTGCCACGAAGTCGCGTCGGAATTTTTGGCAACAAATGCACCCGATCCACCCCATTGGACCCTAAACTGATGTTTTGGTGTGTTTCGTACTGTTTAGTTGCATTCGGGGCCGTTTGGTTGCCTTACAAAACTCAGTGCAAAACGGGCCGAACTAGTGCAAAAGTCCGTGCCACGAAGTCGCATCGGAATTCTTGGAAGAACGCACCCGATCCGCCCCATTGGACCCTAAACTGACATTTTAGTGCATTTCGTACTATCAAAGTGCATTTGGGACCGTTTGGTTGCCTTACGAAACTCGGTGCAAAACGGGCCGAACTAGTGCAAGAGTTCGTGACACGAGGTCGCGTCAGAATTGTTTGCAACGAACGCACCCGATCCACCCCATTGGACCCTAAACTGACGTTTTGGTGCATTTCATACTATTTAGGTGCATTCGGGACTGTTTGGTTGCCTTACGAAACGCAGTGCAAAACGGGCCGAACTAGTGCAAAAATTCGTGCCATGAAGTCGCATCGGAAATTTTTGTAACGAATGCACCCGATCCACCCTATTGGACCCTAAACTGACGTTTTCGTGCGTTTCATACTATTTAAGTGCATTCGGGACCTTTTGGTTGCCTAATGGAACTCGGTGCAAAATGGGCCGAACTAGTGCAAATGTTCGTGCCACGAAGTCGTGTCGAAATTTTTTGCAACGAACGCACCCGATCCACCCCATTGGACCCTAAATTGACGTTTAGGTGCGTTTCGTACTATTTGGGTGCATTCAGGACCGTTTGGTTGCCTTACGAAACTCGGTGCCAAACATGCCGAACTAGTGCAAAAGTTCGTGCCACGAAGTCGCGTCGGAATTTTTCAGATTGAACGCACCCGATCCACCCCATTGGACCCTAAACCGATGTTTTGGTGCGTTTTGTTCCATTTGGGTGCATTCGAGACCGTTTGGTTGCCTTACGAAACTGGGTGCAAAACGGGCCGAACTAGTGCAAAAGATTGTGCCACGAGGTCGCGTCAGAATTTTTTGCAATGAATGCACCCGATCCACTCCATTGGACTCTAAACTGACATTTTGGTGCATTTTGTACTATTTGGGTGCATTCGGGACCGTTTGGTTGCCTTACGAAACTGGGTGCAAAACGGGCCGAACTAGTGCAAAACTTTGTGCCACGAAGTCGCGTCATAATTTTTTGCAATGAATGCACCCGATCCACTCCATTGGACCCTAAACTGACATTTTGGTGCATTTTGTACTATTTGGGTGCATTCGGGACCGTTTGGTTGCCTTACGAAACTGGGTGCAAAACGGGTTGAACTAGTACAAAATTTCGTGCCACGAAGTCGCGTCGGAATTTTTGGCAACAAATGCACCCGATCCACCCCATTGGACCCTAAACTGATGTTTTGGTGCGTTTCGTACTGTTTAGTTGCATTCGGGGCCGTTTGGTTGCCTTACAAAACTCGGTGCAAAACGGGCCGAACTAGTGCAAAAGTCCGTGCCACGAAGTCGCATCGGAATTCTTGGAAGAACGCACCCGATCCGCCCCATTGGACCCTAAACTGACATTTTAGTGCATTTCGTACTATCAAAGTGCATTTGGGACCGTTTGGTTGCCTTACGAAACTCGGTGCAAAACGGGCCGAACTAGTGCAAGAGTTCGTGACACAAGGTCGCGTCAGAATTGTTTGCAACGAACGCACCCGATCCACCCCATTGGACCCTAAACTGACGTTTTGGTGCATTTCATACTATTTAGGTGCATTCGGGACTGTTTGGTTGCCTTACGAAACGCAGTGCAAAACGGGCCGAACTAGTGCAAAAATTCGTGCCATGAAGTCGCATCGGAAATTTTTGTAACGAATGCACCCGATCCACCCTATTGGACCCTAAACTGACGTTTTCGTGCGTTTCATACTATTTAAGTGCATTCGGGACCTTTTGGTTGCCTAATGGAACTCGGTGCAAAATGGGCCGAACTAGTGCAAAAGTTCGTGCCACGAAGTCGTGTCGAAATTTTTTGCAACGAACGCACCCGATCCACCCCATTGGACCCTAAATTGACGTTTAGGTGCGTTTCGTACTATTTGGGTGCATTCAGGACCGTTTGGTTGCCTTACGAAACTCGGTGCCAAACATGCCGAACTAGTGCAAAAGTTCGTGCCACGAAGTCGCGTCGGAATTTTTCAGATTGAACGCACCCGATCCACCCCATTGGACCCTAAACCGATGTTTTGGTGCGTTTTGTTCCATTTGGGTGCATTCGAGACCGTTTGGTTGCCTTACGAAACTGGGTGCAAAACGGGCCGAACTAGTGCAAAAGATTGTGCCACGAGGTCGCGTCAGAATTTTTTGCAATGAATGCACCCGATCCACTCCATTGGACTCTAAACTGACATTTTGGTGCATTTTGTACTATTTGGGTGCATTCGGGACCGTTTGGTTGCCTTACGAAACTGGGTGCAAAACGGGCCGAACTAGTGCAAAACTTTGTGCCACGAAGTCGCGTCATAATTTTTTGCAATGAATGCACCCGATCCACTCCATTGGACCCTAAACTGACATTTTGGTGCATTTTGTACTATTTGGGTGCATTCGGGACCGTTTGGTTGCCTTACGAAACTGGGTGCAAAACGGGTTGAACTAGTACAAAATTTCGTGCCACGAAGTCGCGTCGGAATTTTTGGCAACAAATGCACCCGATCCACCCCATTGGACCCTAAACTGATGTTTTGGTGCGTTTCGTACTGTTTAGTTGCATTCGGGGCCGTTTGGTTGCCTTACAAAACTCGGTGCAAAACGGGCCGAACTAGTGCAAAAGTCCGTGCCACGAAGTCGCATCGGAATTCTTGGAAGAACGCACCCGATCCGCCCCATTGGACCCTAAACTGACATTTTAGTGCATTTCGTACTATCAAAGTGCATTTGGGACCGTTTGGTTGCCTTACGAAACTCGGTGCAAAACGGGCCGAACTAGTGCAAGAGTTCGTGACACGAGGTCGCGTCAGAATTGTTTGCAACGAACGCACCCGATCCACCCCATTGGACCCTAAACTGACGTTTTGGTGCATTTCATACTATTTAGGTGCATTCGGGACTGTTTGGTTGCCTTACGAAACGCAGTGCAAAACGGGCCGAACTAGTGCAAAAATTCGTGCCATGAAGTCGCATCGGAAATTTTTGTAACGAATGCACCCGATCCACCCTATTGGACCCTAAACTGACGTTTTCGTGCGTTTCATACTATTTAAGTGCATTCGGGACCTTTTGGTTGCCTAATGGAACTCGGTGCAAAATGGGCCGAACTAGTGCAAAAGTTCGTGCCACGAAGTCGTGTCGAAATTTTTTGCAACGAACGCACCCGATCCACCCCATTGGACCCTAAATTGACGTTTAGGTGCATTTCGTACTATTTGGGTGCATTCAGGACCGTTTGGTTGCCTTACGAAACTCGGTGCCAAACATGCCGAGCTAGTGCAAAAGTTCGTGCCACGAAGTCGCGTCGGAATTTTTCAGATTGAACGCACCGGATCCACCCCATTGGACCCTAAACCGATGTTTTGGTGCGTTTTGTTCCATTTGGGTGCATTCGAGACCGTTTGGTTGCCTTACGAAACTGGGTGCAAAACGGGCCGAACTAGTGCAAAAGATTGTGCCACGAGGTCGCGTCAGAATTTTTTGCAATGAATGCACCCGATCCACTCCATTGGACTCTAAACTGACATTTTGGTGCATTTTGTACTATTTGGGTGCATTCGGGACCGTTTGGTTACCTTACGAAACTGGGTGCAAAACGGGCCGAACTAGTGCAAAACTTTGTGCCACGAAGTCGCGTCATAATTTTTTGCAATGAATGCACCCGATCCACTCCATTGGACCCTAAACTGACATTTTGGTGCATTTTGTACTATTTGGGTGCATTCGGGACCGTTTGGTTGCCTTACGAAACTGGGTGCAAAACGGGCTGAACTAGTACAAAAGTTCGTGCCACGAAGTCGCGTCGGAATTTTTGGCAACAAATGCACCCGATCCACCCCATTGGACCCTAAACTGATGTTTTGGTGTGTTTCGTACTGTTTAGTTGCATTCGGGGCCGTTTGGTTGCCTTACAAAACTCGGTGCAAAACGGGCCGAACTAGTGCAAAAGTCCGTGCCACGAAGTCGCATCGGAATTCTTGGAAGAACGCACCCGATCCGCCCCATTGGACCCTAAACTGACATTTTAGTGCATTTCGTACTATCTAAGTGCATTTGGGACCGTTTGGTTGCCTTACGAAACTCGGTGCAAAACGGGCCGAACTAGTGCAAGAGTTCGTGACACGATGTCGCGTCAGAATTGTTTGCAACGAACGCACCCGATCCACCCCATTGGACCCTAAACTGACGTTTTGGTGCATTTCATACTATTTAGGTGCATTCGGGACTGTTTGGTTGCCTTACGAAACACAGTGCAAAACGGGCCGAACTAGTGCAAAAATTCGTGCCATGAAGTCGCATCGGAAATTTTTGTAACGAATGCACCCGATCCACCCTATTGGACCCTAAACTGACGTTTTCGTGCGTTTCATACTATTTAAGTGCATTCGGGACCTTTTGGTTGCCTAATGGAACTTGGTGCAAAATGGGCCGAACTAGTGCAAAAGTTCGTGCCACGAAGTCGTGTCGAAATTTTTTGCAACGAACGCACCCGATCCACCCCATTGGACCCTAAATTGACGTTTAGGTGCGTTTCGTACTATTTGGGTGCATTCAGGACCGTTTGGTTGCCTTACGAAACTCGGTGCCAAACATGCCGAACTAGTGCAAAAGTTCGTGCCACGAAGTCGCGTCGGAATTTTTCAGATTGAACAAACCCGATCCACCCCATTGGACCCTAAACCGATGTTTTGGTGCGTTTTGTTCCATTTGGGTGCATTCGAGACCGTTTGGTTGCCTTACGAAACTGGGTGCAAAACGGGCCGAACTAGTGCAAAAGATTGTGCCACGAGGGTCGCGTCAGAATTTTTTGCAATGAATGCACCCGATCCACTCCATTGGACTCTAAACTGACATTTTGGTGCATTTTGTACTATTTGGGTGCATTCGGGACCGTTTGGTTGCCTTACGAAACTGGGTGCAAAATGGGCCGAACTAGTGCAAAACTTTGTGCCACGAAGTCGCGTCATAATTTTTTGCAATGAATGCACCCGATCCACTCCATTGGACCCTAAACTGACATTTTGGTGCATTTTGTACTATTTGGGTGCATTCGGGACCTTTTGGTTGCCTTACGAAACTGGGTGCAAAACGGGTTGAACTAGTACAAAATTTCGTGCCACGAAGTCGCGTCGGAATTTTTGGCAACAAATGCACCCGATCCACCCCATTGGACCCTAAACTGATGTTTTGGTGCGTTTCGTACTGTTTAGTTGCATTCGGGGCCGTTTGGTTGCCTTACAAAACTCGGTGCAAAACGGGCCGAACTAGTGCAAAAGTCCGTGCCACGAAGTCGCATCGGAATTCTTGGAAGAACGCACCCGATCCGCCCCATTGGACCCTAAACTGACATTTTAGTGCATTTCGTACTATCAAAGTGCATTTGGGACCGTTTGGTTGCCTTACGAAACTCGGTGCAAAACGGGCCGAACTAGTGCAAGAGTTCGTGACACGAGGTCGCGTCAGAATTGTTTGCAACGAACGCACCCGATCCACCCCATTGGACCCTAAACTGACGTTTGTGGTGCATTTCATACTATTTAGGTGCATTCGGGACTGTTTGGTTGCCTTACGAAACGCAGTGCAAAACGGGCCGAACTAGTGCAAAAATTCGTGCCATGAAGTCGCATCGGAAATTTTTGTAACGAATGCACCCGATCCACCCTATTGGACCCTAAACTGACGTTTTCGTGCGTTTCATACTATTTAAGTGCATTCGGGACCTTTTGGTTGCCTAATGGAACTCGGTGCAAAATGGGCCGAACTAGTGCAAAAGTTCGTGCCACGAAGTCGTGTCGAAATTTTTTGCAACGAACGCACCCGATCCACCCCATTGGACCCTAAATTGACGTTTAGGTGCGTTTCGTACTATTTGGGTGCATTCAGGACCGTTTGGTTGCCTTACGAAACTCGGTGCCAAACATGCCGAACTAGTGCAAAAGTTCGTGCCACGAAGTCGCGTCGGAATTTTTCAGATTGAACGCACCCGATCCACCCCATTGGACCCTAAACCGATGTTTTGGTGCGTTTTGTTCCATTTGGGTGCATTCGAGACCATTTGGTTGCCTTACGAAACTGGGTGCAAAACGGGCCGAACTAGTGCAAAAGATTGTGCCACGAGGTCGCGTCAGAATTTTTTGCAATGAATGCACCCGATCCACTCCATTGGACTCTAAACTGACATTTTGGTGCATTTTGTACTATTTGGGTGCATTCGGGACCGTTTGGTTGCCTTACGAAACTGGGTGCAAAACGGGCCGAACTAGTGCAAAACTTTGTGCCACGAAGTCGCGTCATAATTTTTTGCAATGAATGCACCCGATCCACTCCATTGGACCCTAAAGTGACATTTTGGTGCATTTTGTACTATTTGGGTGCATTCGGGACCGTTTGGTTGCCTTACGAAACTGGGTGCAAAACGGGCTGAACTAGTACAAAAGTTCGTGCCACGAAGTCGCGTCGGAATTTTTGGCAACAAATGCACCCGATCCACCCCATTGGACCCTAAACTGATGTTTTGGTGTGTTTCGTACTGTTTAGTTGCATTCGGGGCCGTTTGGTTGCCTTACAAAACTCGGTGCAAAACGGGCCGAACTAGTGCAAAAGTCCGTGCCACGAAGTCGCATCGGAATTCTTGGAAGAACGCACCCGATCCGCCCCATTGGACCCTAAACTGACATTTTAGTGCATTTCGTACTATCTAAGTGCATTTGGGACCGTTTGGTTGCCTTACGAAACTCGGTGCAAAACGGGCCGAACTAGTGCAAGAGTTCGTGACACGATGTCGCGTCAGAATTGTTTGCAACGAACGCACCCGATCCACCCCATTGGACCCTAAACTGACGTTTTGGTGCATTTCATACTATTTAGGTGCATTCGGGACTGTTTGGTTGCCTTACGAAACCCAGTGCAAAACGGGCCGAACTAGTGCAAAAATTCGTGCCATGAAGTCGCATCGGAAATTTTTGTAACGAATGCACCCGATCCACACTATTGGACCCTAAACTGACGTTTTCGTGCGTTTCATACTATTTAAGTGCATTCGGGACCTTTTGGTTGCCTAATGGAACTCGGTGCAAAATGGGCCGAACTAGTGCAAAAGTTCGTGCCACGAAGTCGTGTCGAAATTTTTTGCAACGAACGCACCCGATCCACCCCATTGGACCCTAAATTGACGTTTAGGTGCGTTTCGTACTATTTGGGTGCATTCAGGACCGTTTGGTTGCCTTACGAAACTCGGTGCCAAACATGCCGAACTAGTGCAAAAGTTCGTGCCACGAAGTCGCGTCGGAATTTTTCAGATTGAACGCACCCGATCCACCCCATTGGACCCTAAACCGATGTTTTGGTGCGTTTTGTTCCATTTGGGTGCATTCGAGACCGTTTGGTTGCCTTACGAAACTGGGTGCAAAACGGGCCGAACTAGTGCAAAAGATTGTGCCACGAGGTCGCGTCAGAATTTTTTGCAATGAATGCACCCGATCCACTCCATTGGACTCTAAACTGACATTTTGGTGCATTTTGTACTATTTGGGTGCATTCGGGACCGTTTGGTTGCCTTACGAAACTGGGTGCAAAACGGGCCGAACTAGTGCAAAACTTTGTGCCACGAAGTCGCGTCATAATTTTTTGCAATGAATGCACCCGATCCACTCCATTGGACCCTAAACTGACATTTTGGTGCATTTTGTACTATTTGGGTGCATTCGGGACCGTTTGGTTGCCTTACGAAACTGGGTGCAAAACGGGCTGAACTAGTACAAAAGTTCGTGCCACGAAGTCGCGTCGGAATTTTTGGCAACAAATGCACCCGATCCACCCCATTGGACCCTAAACTGATGTTTTGGTGTGTTTCGTAATGTTTAGTTGCATTCGGGGCCGTTTGGTTGCCTTACAAAACTCGGTGCAAAACGGGCCGAACTAGTGCAAAAGTCCGTGCCACGAAGTCGCATCGGAATTCTTGGAAGAACGCACCCGATCCGCCCCATTGGACCCTAAACTGACATTTTAGTGCATTTCGTACTATCTAAGTGCATTTGGGACCGTTTGGTTGCCTTACGAAACTCGGTGCAAAACGGGCCGAACTAGTGCAAGAGTTCGTGACACGATGTCGCGTCAGAATTGTTTGCAACGAACGCACCCGATCCACCCCATTGGACCCTAAACTGACGTTTTGGTGCATTTCATACTATTTAGGTGCATTCGGGACTGTTTGGTTGCCTTACGAAACCCAGTGCAAAACGGGCCGAACTAGTGCAAAAATTCGTGCCATGAAGTCGCATCGGAAATTTTTGCAACGAATGCACCCGATCCACCCTATTGGACCCTAAACTGACGTTTTCGTGCGTTTCATACTATTTAAGTGCATTCGGGACCTTTTGGTTGCCTAATGGAACTCGGTGCAAAATGGGCCGAACTAGTGCAAAAGTTCGTGCCACGAAGTCGTGTCGAAATTTTTTGCAACGAACGCACCCGATCCACCCCATTGGACCCTAAATTGACGTTTAGGTGCGTTTCGTACTATTTGGGTGCATTCAGGACCGTTTGGTTGCCTTACGAAACTCGGTGCCAAACATGCCGAACTAGTGCAAAAGTTCGTGCCACGAAGTCGCGTCGGAATTTTTCAGATTGAACGCACCCGATCCACCCCATTGGACCCTAAACTGATGTTTTGGTGCGTTTTGTTCCATTTGGGTGCATTCGAGACCGTTTGGTTGCCTTACGAAACTGGGTGCAAAACGGGCCGAACTAGTGCAAAAGTTTGTGCCGCGAAGTCGCGTCAGAATTTTTTGCAATGAATGCACCCGATCCACTCCATTGGACCCTAAACTGACATTTTGGTGTATTTTGTACTATTTGGGTGCATTCGGGACCGTTTGGTTGCCTTACGAAACTGGGTGCAAAACGGGCCGAACTAGTGCAAAACTTTGTGCCACGAAGTCGCGTCATAATTTTTTTGCAATGAATGCACCCGATCCACTCCATTGGACCCTAAACTGACATTTTGGTGCATTTTGTACTATTTGGGTGCATTCGGGACCGTTTGGTTGCCTTACGAAACTGGGTGCAAAACGGGCTGAACTAGTACAAAAGTTCGTGCCACGAAGTCGCGTCGGAATTTTTGGCAACAAATGCACCCGATCCACCCCATTGGACCCTAAACTGATGTTTTGGTGTGTTTCGTACTGTTTAGTTGCATTCGGGGCCGTTTGGTTGCCTTACAAAACTCGGTGCAAAACGGGCCGAACTAGTGCAAAAGTCCGTGCCACGAAGTCGCATCGGAATTCTTGGAAGAACGCACCCGATCCGCCCCATTGGACCCTAAACTGACATTTTAGTGCATTTCTGTACTATCTAAGTGCATTTGGGACCGTTTGGTTGCCTTACGAAACTCGGTGCAAAACGGGCCGAACTAGTGCAAGAGTTCGTGACACGATGTCGCGTCAGAATTGTTTGCAACGAACGCACCCGATCCACCCCATTGGACCCTAAACTGACGTTTTGGTGCATTTCATACTATTTAGGTGCATTCGGGACTGTTTGGTTGCCTTACGAAACCCAGTGCAAAACGGGCCGAACTAGTGCAAAAATTCGTGCCATGAAGTCGCATCGGAAATTTTTGCAACGAATGCACCCGATCCACCCTATTGGACCCTAAACTGACGTTTTCGTGCGTTTCATACTATTTAAGTGCATTCGGGACCTTTTGGTTGCCTAATGGAACTCGGTGCAAAATGGGCCGAACTAGTGCAAAAGTTCGTGCCACGAAGTCGTGTCGAAATTTTTTGCAACGAACGCACCCGATCCACCCCATTGGACCCTAAATTGACGTTTAGGTGCGTTTCGTACTATTTGGGTGCATTCAGGACCGTTTGGTTGCCTTACGAAACTCGGTGCCAAACATGCCGAACTAGTGCAAAAGTTCGTGCCACGAAGTCGCGTCGGAATTTTTCAGATTGAACGCACCCGATCCACCCCATTGGACCCTAAACTGATGTTTTGGTGCGTTTTGTTCCATTTGGGTGCATTCGAGACCGTTTGGTTGCCTTACGAAACTGGGTGCAAAACGGGCCGAACTAGTGCAAAAGTTTGTGCCACGAAGTCGCGTCAGAATTTTTTGCAATGAATGCACCCGATCCACTCCATTGGACCCTAAACTGACATTTTGGTGCATTTTTATACTATTTGGGTGCATTCGTGACCGTTTGGTTGCCTTACGAAACTGGGTGCAAAACGGGCCGAACTAGTGCAAAACTTTGTGCCACGAAGTCGCGTCATAATTTTTTGCAATGAATGCACCCGATCCACTCCATTGGACCCTAAAGTGACATTTTGGTGCATTTTGTACTATTTGGGTGCATTCGGGACCGTTTGGTTGCCTTACGAAACTGGGTGCAAAACGGGCTGAACTAGTACAAAAGTTCGTGCCACGAAGTCGCGTCGGAATTTTTGGCAACAAATGCACCCGATCCACCCCATTGGACCCTAAACTGATGTTTTGGTGCATTTCGTACTATTTAGTTGCATTCGGGGCCGTTTGGTTGCCTTACAAAACTCGGTGCAAAACGGGCCGAACTAGTGCAAAAGTCCATGCCACGAAGTCGCATCTGAATTCTTGGAAGAACGCACTCGATCCGCCCCATTGGACCCTAAACTGACATTTTAGTGCATTTCGTACTATCTAAGTGCATTTGGGACCGTTTGGTTGCCTTACGAAACTCGGTGCAAAACGGGCCGAACTAGTGCAAGAGTTCGTGACACGAAGTCGCGTCAGAATTGTTTGCAACGAACGCACCCGATCCACCCCATTGGACCCTAAACTGACGTTTTGGTGCATTTCATACTATTTAGGTGCATTCGGGACTGTTTGGTTGCCTTACGAAACCCAGTGCAAAACGGGCCGAACTAGTGCAAAAATTCGTGCCATGAAGTCGCATCGGAAATTTTTGCAACGAATGCACCCGATCCACCCTATTGGACCCTAAACTGACGTTTTCGTGCGTTTCGTACTATTTTAGTGCATTCGGGACCTTTTGGTTGCCTAATGGAACTCGGTGCAAAATGGGCCGAACTAGTGCAAAAGTTCGTGCCACGAAGTCGTGTCGAAATTTTTTGCAACGAACGCACCCGATCCACCCCATTGGACCCTAAATTGACGTTTAGGTGCGTTTCGTACTATTTGGGTGCATTCAGGACCGTTTGGTTGCCTTACGAAAGTCGGTGCCAAACATGCCGAACTAGTGCAAAAGTTCGTGCCACGAAGTCGCGTCGGAATTTTTCAGATTGAACGCACCCGATCCACCCCATTGGACCCTAAACTGATGTTTTGTTGCGTTTTGTTCCATTTGGGTGCATTCGAGACCGTTTGGTTGCCTTACGAAACTGGGTGCAAAACGGGCCGAACTAGTGCAAAAGTTTGTGCCACGAAGTCGCGTCAGAATTTTTTGCAATGAATGCACCCGATCCACTCCATTGGACCCTAAACTGACATTTTGGTGCATTTTGTACTATTTGGGTGCATTCGGGACCGTTTGGTTGCCTTATGAAACTGGGTGCAAAACGGGCCGAACTAGTGCAAAACTTTGTGCCACGAAGTAGCGTCATAATTTTTTGCAATGAATGCACCCGATCCGCCCCATTGGACCCTAAACTGACGTTTTGGTGCATTTCATACTATTTAGGTGCATTCGGAACTGTTTGTTTGCCTTACGAAACCCAGTGCAAAACGGGGCGAACTAGTGCAAAAATTCGTGCCATGAAGACGCATCGGAAATTTTTGCAACGAATGCACCCGATCCACCCTATTGGACCCTAAACTGACATTTTGGTGCGTTTCATACTATTTAAGTGCATTCGGGAGCTTTTGGTCGCCTTACGAAACTTGGTGCAAAACGGACCGAATTAGTGCAAAAGTTTGTGCCACGAAGTCGCGTCAGAATTTTTTGCAATGAATGCACCTGATCCACCCCATTGGACTCTAAACTGACATTTTGGTAAGTTTCATACTGTTTAGTTGCAGTCGGGACCATTTGGTTGCCTTACGAAACTAAGTTCAAAACGGATCGATCTAGTGCAAAAGTTCGTGCCACGAAGTCGCGTCGGAATTTTTCGCAATGAATGCACCCGATCCACCCCATTGGACCCAAAACTGATGTTTTGGTGCGTTTTGTTCCATTTGGGTGCATTCGGGACCGTTTGGTTGCCTTACGAAACTGGGTGCAAAACGGGCTGAACTAGTGCAGAAGTTTGTGCCACGAAGTCGCGTCCGAATTTTTTGCAATGAAAGCACTCGATCCACTCCATTGGACCCTAAACTGACATTTTGGTGCATTTTGTACTATTTGGGTGCATTCGGGACCGTTTGGTTGCCTTACGAAACTGGGTGCAAAACGGGCCGAACTAGTACAAAAGTTCGTGCCACGAAGTCGCGTCGGAAGTTTTGGCAACAAATGCACCCGATCCACCCCATTGGACCCTAAACTGACGTTTTGGTGCGTTTCGTACTGTTTAGTTGCATTCGGGACCGTTTGGTTGCCTTACAAAACTCGGTGCAAAACGGGTCGAACTAGTGCAAAAGTTCGTGCCACGAAGTCGCGTCGGAATTTTTGGCAACAAATGCACCCGATCCACCCCATTGGACCCTAAATTGACGTTTTGGTGTGTTTCATACTCTTTAGTTGCATTCGGGACCGTTTGGTTGCCTTACAAAACTCGGTGCAAATCGGGCCGAACTAGTGCAGAAGTTCGTGCCACGAAGTATCGTCGGAATTCTTGGTAGAACGCACCCGATCCACCCGTTGGACCCTAAACTGACATTTTAGTGCATTTCATACTATCTAAGTGCATTTGGGACCGTTTGGTTGCCTTACGAAACTCGGTGCAAAACGGGCCGAACTAGTGCAAGAGTTTGTGACACGAAGTCGCGTCGGAATTTTTTGCAACGAACGCACCCGATCCACCCATTGGACCCTAAACTGACGTTTTGGTGTGTTTCATAATATTTGGGTGCATTCGGGACCGTTTAGTTGCCTTACGAAACTCGGTGCCAAACGGGCCGAACTAGTGCAAAAGTTTGTGCCAAGAAGTCGCGTCGTAATTTTTTGCAACGAACGCACCCGATCCACCCCATTGGTCCCTAAACTAACTTTTTGGTGCGTTTCGTACTATTTAAGTGCATTCGGGACTGTTTGGTTGCCATACGAAACTCTGTGCAAAACGAGCCGAACTAGTGCAAAAGTTCGTGCCATAAAGTCGCGTCGGAATTTTTTTGCAACGAACGCACCCGATCCACCCATTGGACCCTAAACTGACGTTTTGGTGTGTTTCATAATATTTGGGTGCATTCGGGACCGTTTAGTTGCCTTACGAAACTCGGTGCCAAACGGGCCGAACTAGTGCAAAAGTTTGTGCCAAGAAGCCGCGTCGGAATTTTTTTGCAACGAACGCACCCGATCCTCCCCATTGGTCCCTAAACTAACTTTTTTGCGGCGTTTTGTACTATGTAAGTGCATTCGGGACTGTTTGGTTGCCATACGAAACTCGGTGCAAAACGAGCCGAACTTGTGCAAAAGTTCATGCCATAAAGTCGCGTCTGAATTTTTTGCAACGAACGCACTCGATCCACCCCATTGGACCCTAAACTGATGTTTTGGTGCATTTCATACTATTTTGGTGCATTCGGGACCGTTTGGTTGCCTTATGAAATTCAGGGCCAAACGGGCCGAACTAGTGCAAAAGTTCATGCCACGAAGTCGCGTCGAAATTTTTCAGAACGAACGCACCCGATCGACCCCATTGGACCCAAAACTAACGTTTTGGTGCGTTTCGTACTATTTGGGTGCATTCCGGACCGTATGGTTGCCTTATGAAACTCGGTGCAAAACCGGCCGAACTAGTGCAAAAGTTTGTGCCACGAAGTCGCGTCGGAATTTTGCGCAATGAACGCACCCAATGCACCCCATTGGCCCCTAAACTGACGTTTTGGTGCATTTTGTACTATTTGGGTGCATTCGGGACCGTTTGGTTGCCTTACGAAACTGGGTGCAAAACGGGCCGAACTGGTGCAAAAGTTTGTGCCACGAAGTCGTGTCGGAATTTTTTGCAATGAATGCACCTGATCCACCCCATTGGACTCTAAACTGACGTTTTGGTGCGTTTCGTACTGTTTAGTTGCATTCGGAACTGTTTGGTTGCCTTACGAAACTCTGTGCAAAACGAGCCGAACTAGTGCAAAAGTTCGTCCCACGAAGTCGCGTCGGAATTTTTTGCGCTGAACGCACCCGATCGACCCCATTGGACCCTAAACTAACATTTTGGTGCATTTTGACCTATTTGGGTGCATTCGGGACTGTTTGGTTGCCTTACGAAACTGGGTGCAAAACGGACCGAACTAGTGCAAAAGTTTGTGCCACGAAGTCGCGTCAGAATTTTTTGCAATGAATGCACCTGATCCACCCCATTGGACTCTAAACTGACATTTTGGTACGTTTCGTACTGTTTAGTTGCAGTCGGGACCATTTGGTTGCCTTACAAAACTAAGTGCAAAACGGACCGATCTAGTGCATAAGTTCGTGCCACGAAGTCGCGTGGGAATTTTTCGCAATGAACGCACCCGATCCACCCCATTGGACCCTAAACTGATGTTTTGGTGCATTTCATACTATTCAGGTGCATTCGGGCCGGTTTTTTGCCGTACGAAACCCAGTATAAAACGGGCCGAACTAGTGCAAAAGTTCGTGCCACGAAGTCGCGTCGGAATTCTTGGAAGAACGCACCCGATCCGCTCCATTGGACCCTAAACTGACATTTTAGTGCATTTCGTACTATCTAAGTTGATTTGGGACCATTTGGTTGCCTTACGAAACTCGGTGCAAAATGGGCCGAACTAGTGCAAGAGTTCGTGACACGAAGTCGCATCGGAATTTTTTGCAACGAACACACCCGATCCACCCCATTGGACCCTAAAATGACGTTTTGGTGCATTTCATACTATTTTAGGTGCATTCGGGACTGTTTTGTTGCCTTACGAAACCCAGTGCAAAACGTGCCGAACTAGTGCAAAAATTCATGCCATGAAGTCGCATCGGAAATTTTTGCAACGAATGCACCCGATCCACCCTATTGGACCCTAAACTGACGTTTTCGTGAGTTTCATACTATTTAAGTGCATTCAGGACCTTTTGGTTGCCTTATGGAACTCGGTACAAAATGGGCCGAACTAGTGCAAAAGTTCGTGCCACGAAGTCGTGTCGAAATTTTTTGCAACGAACGCACCCGATCCACCCCATTGGACCCTAAACTGATGTTTAGGTGCGTTTCGTACTATTTGGGTGCATTCAGGACCGTTTGGTTGCCTTACGAAACTCGGTGCCAAACATGCCGAACTAGTGCAAAAGTTCATGCCACGAAGTCGCATCGGAATTTTTCAGATTGAACGCACCCGATCCACCCCATTGGAACCTAAACTGATGTTTTGGTGCGTTTTGTTCCATTTGGGTGCATTCGGGACCGTTTGGTTGCCTTACGAAACTGGGTGCAAAACGGGCCGAACTAGTGCAAAAGTTTGTGCCACGAAGTCGCGTCAGAATTTTTTGCAATGAATGCACCCGATCCACTCCAATGGACCCTAAACTGACATTTTGGTGCATTTTGTACTATTTGGGTGCATCCGGGACCGTTTGGTTGCCTCACGAAACTGGGTACAAAATGGGCTGAACTAGTACAAAAGTTTGTGCCACGAAGTCGCGTTGGAATTTTTTTGCAATGAACGCACCCGATCCACCCCATTGGACCCTAAACTGACGTTTAGGTGCGTTTCGTACTATTTGGGTGCCTTACAAAACTCGGTGCAAAACGGGCAGAACTAGTGCAAAACTTCGTGCCACGAAGTCGCGTCGGAATTCTTGGAAGAACGCACCCGATCCGCCCCATTGGACCCTAAACTGACATTTTAGTGCATTTCGTACTATCTAAGTGCATTTGGGACCCTTTGGTTGCCTTACGAAACTCGGTGCCAAACATGCCGAACTAGTGCAAAAGTTCGTGCCACGAAGTCGCATCGGAATTTTTTGCAACGAACGCACCCGATCCACACCATTGGATCCTAAACTGACGTTTTGGTGCATTTCATACTATTTAGGTGCATTCGGGACTGTTTGGTTGCCTTACAAAACCCAGTGCAAAACGGGCCGAACTAGTGCAAAAATTCGTGCCATGAAGTCGCATCGGAAATTTTTGCAACGAATGCACCCGATCCACCCTATTGGACCCTAAACTGACGTTTTCGTGCGTTTCATACTATTTAAGTGCATTCGGGACCGTTTGGTTGCCTTACGAAACTCGGGGCCAAACAGGCCGAACTAGTGCAAAAGTTCGTGCCATGAAGTCGCGTCAGAATTTTTCAGATTGAATGCACCCGATCCACCCCATTAGACCCTAAACTGACGTTTTGGTCCGTTTCGTACTGTTTAGTTGCATTCGGGACCGTTTGGTTGCCTTACAAAACTCGGTGCATAACGGGCCGAACTAGTGCAAAACTTCGTGCCACGAAGTCGCGTCGGAATTTTTTGCAACAAACGCACCCGATCCACCCCATTGGGCCCTAAACTGACGTTTAGGTGCGTTTCGTACTATTTGGGTGCATTCAGGACCGTTTGGTTGCCTTACGAAACTCGGTACCAAACATGCCGAACTAGGGCAAAAGTTCGTGCCACGAAGTCGCGTCGGAATTTTTCAAATTGAACGCACCCGATCCACCCCATTGGACCCTAAACTGACGTTTTGGTGCGTTTTGTTCCATTTGCGTGCATTCGGGACCGTTTGGTTGCCTTACGAAACTGGGTGCAAAACGGGCCGAACTAGTGCAAAAGTTTGTGCCACGAAGTCGCGTCAGAATTTTTTGCAATGAATGCACCCGATCCACTCCAATGGACCCTAAACTGACATTTTGGTGCATTTTGTACTATTTGGGTGCATCCGGGACCGTTTGGTTGCCTCACGAAACTGGGTACAAAATGGGCTGAACTAGTACAAAAGTTTGTGCCACGAAGTCGCGTTGGAATTTTTTTGCAATGAACGCACCCGATCCACCCCATTGGACCCTAAACTGACGTTTAGGTGCGTTTCGTACTATTTGGGTGCCTTACAAAACTCGGTGCAAAACGGGCAGAACTAGTGCAAAAGTTCGTGGCACGAAGTCGCGTCGGAATTCTTGGAAGAACGCACCCGATCCGCCCCATTGGACCCTAAACTGACATTTTAGTGCATTTCGTGCTATCTAAGTGCATTTGGGACCATTTGGTTGCCTTACGAAACTCGGTGCCAAACATGCCGAACTAGTGCAAAAGTTCGTGCCACGAAGTCGCATCGGAATTTTTTGCAACGAACGCACCCGATCCACACCATTGGATCCTAAACTGACGTTTTGGTGCATTTCATACTATTTAGGTGCATTCGGGACTGTTTGGTTGCCTTACAAAACCCAGTGCAAAACGGGCCGAACTAGTGCAAAAATTCGTGCCATGAAGTCGCATCGGAAATTTTTGCAACGAACGCACCCGATCCACCCTATTGGACCCTAAACTGACGTTTTCGTGCGTTTCATACTATTTAAGTGCATTCGGGACCGTTTGGTTGCCTTACGAAACTCGGGGCCAAACAGGCCGAACTAGTGCAAAAGTTCGTGCCATGAAGTCGCGTCAGAATTTTTCAGATTGAATGCACCCGATCCACCCCATTGGACCCTAAACTGACGTTTTGGTGCGTTTTGTTCCATTTGCGTGCATTCGGGACCGTTTGGTTGCCTTACGAAACTGGGTGCAAAATGGGCCGAACAAGTGCAAAAGTTTGTGCCACGAAGTCGCGTCAGAATTTTTTGCAATGAATGCACCCGATCCACTCCATTGGACCCTAAACTGACATTTGGGTGCATTTTGTACTATTTGGGTGCATTCGGGACCGTTTGGTTGCCTTACGAAACTGGGTGCAAAACGGGCCGAACTAGTACAAAAGTTCGTGCCACGAAGTCGCGTCGGAATTTTTGGTAACAAATGCACCCGATCCACCCCATTGGACCCGAAACTGACGTTTTGTTGTGTTTCGTACTGTTTAGTTGCCTTACAAAACTCGGTGCAAAACGGGCCGAACTAGTGCAAAAGTTAGTGCGACGAAGTCGCGTCGGAATTTTTGGAAGAACGCACCCGATCCGCCCCATTGGACCCTAAACTGACATTTTAGTGCATTTCATACTATCTAAGTGCATTTGGGACCGTTTGGTTGCCTTACGAAACTCGGTGCAAAACGGCCCGAACTAGTGCAAGTGTTTGTGACACGAAGTCGTGTCGGAATTTTTTGCAACGAACGCACCCCATCCACCCCATTGGATCCTAAACTGACGTTTTGGTGCATTTCATACTATTTAGGTGCATTCGGAACTGTTTGGTTGCCTTACGAAACCCAGTGCAAAATGGGCCGAACTAGTGCAAAAATTCGTGCCATGAAGTCGCATCGGAATTTTTTGCAACGAATGCACCCGATCCACCCCATTGGACCCTAAACTGACGTTTTGGTGCGTTCATACTATTTAAGTGCATTCGGGACCTTTTGGTTGCCTTATGGAACTCGGTGCAAAATGGACCGAACTAGTGCAAAACTTCGTGCCACGAAGTCGCGTCGGAATTTTTTGCAACGAACGCACCCGATCCACCCCATTGGACCCTAAACTGACGTTTAGGTGCGTTTCGTACTATTTGGGTGCATTCAGGACCGTTTGGTTGCCTTACGAAAGTCGGTACCAAACATGCCGAACTAGTGCAAAAGTTCGTGCCACGAAGTCGCGTCGGAATTTTTCAAATTGAACGCACCCGATCCACCCCATTGGACCCTAAACTGACGTTTTGGTGCGTTTTGTTCCATTTGCGTGCATTCGGGACCGTTTGGTTGCCTTGCGAAACTGGGTGCAAAACGGGCCGAACTAGTGCAAAAGTTTGTGCCACGAAGTCGCGTCAGAATTTTTTGCAATGAATGCACCCGATCCACTCCATTGGACCCTAAACTGACATTTTGGTGCATTTTGTACTATTTGGGTGCATTCGGGACCGTTTGGTTGCCTTACGAAACTGGGTGCAAAACGGGCCGAACTAGTACAAAAGTTCGTGCCACGAAGTCGCGTCGGAATTTTTGGTAACAAATGCACCCGATCCACCCCATTGGACCCGAAACTGACGTTTTGTTGTGTTTCGTACTGTTTAGTTGCCTTACAAAACTCGGTGCAAAACGGGCCGAACTAGTGCAAAAGTTAGTGCGACGAAGTCGCGTCGGAATTTTTGGAAGAACGCACCCGATCCGCCCCATTGGACCCTAAACTGACATTTTAGTGCATTTCATACTATCTAAGTGCATTTGGGACCGTTTGGTTGCCTTACGAAACTCGGTGCAAAACGGCCCGAACTAGTGCAAGTGTTTGTGACACGAAGTCGTGTCGGAATTTTTTGCAACGAACGCACCCCATCCACCCCATTGGATCCTAAACTGACGTTTTGGTGCATTTCATACTATTTAGGTGCATTCGGAACTGTTTGGTTGCCTTACGAAACCCAGTGCAAAATGGGCCGAACTAGTGCAAAAATTCGTGCCATGAAGTCGCATCGGAATTTTTTGCAACGAATGCACCCGATCCACCCTATTGGACCCTAAACTGACGTTTTGGTGCGTTCATACTATTTAAGTGCATTCGGGACCTTTTGGTTGCCTTATGGAACTCGGTGCAAAATGGACCGAACTAGTGCAAAACTTCGTGCCACGAAGTCGCGTCGGAATTTTTTGCAACGAACGCACCCGATCCACCCCATTGGACCCTAAACTGACGTTTAGGTGCGTTTCGTACTATTTGGGTGCATTCAGGACCGTTTGGTTGCCTTACGAAAGTCGGTACCAAACATGCCGAACTAGTGCAAAAGTTCGTGCCACGAAGTCGCGTCGGAATTTTTCAAATTGAACGCACCCGATCCACCCCATTGGACCCTAAACTGACGTTTTGGTGCGTTTTGTTCCATTTGCGTGCATTCGGGACCGTTTGGTTGCCTTGCGAAACTGGGTGCAAAACGGGCCGAACTAGTGCAAAAGTTTGTGCCACGAAGTCGCGTCAGAATTTTTTGCAATGAATGCACCCGATCCACTCCATTGGACCCTAAACTGACATTTTGGTGCATTTTGTACTATTTGGGTGCATTCGGGACCGTTTGGTTGCCTTACGAAACTGGGTGCAAAACGGGCCGAACTAGTACAAAAGTTCGTGCCACGAAGTCGCGTCGGAATTTTTGGTAACAAATGCACCCGATCCACCCCATTGGACCCTAAACTGACGTTTTGGTGCGTTTCGTACTGTTTAGTTGCCTTACAAAACTCGGTGCAAAACGGGCCGAACTAGTGCAAAAGTTCGTGCAACGAAGTCGCGTCGGAATTTTTGGAAGAACGCACCCGATCCGCCCCATTGGACCCTAAACTGACATTTTAGTGCATTTCATACTATCTAAGTGCATTTGGGACCGTTTGGTTGCCTTACGTAACTCGGTGCAAAATGGACCGAACTAGTACAAAAGTTCGTGCCACGAAGTCGCGTCGGAATTTTTGGCAACAAATGCACCCGATCCACCCCATTGGACCCTAAACTGATGTTTTGGTGTGTTTCGTACTGTTTAGTTGCATTCGGGGCCGTTTGGTTGCCTTACAAAACTCGGTGCAAAATGGGCCGAACTAGTGCAAAAATTCGTGCCATGAAGTCGCATCGGAATTTTATGCAACGAATGCACCCGATCCACCCTATTGGACCCTAAACTGACGTTTTGGTGCGTTCATACTATTTAAGTGCATTCGGGACCTTTTGGTTGCCTTATGGAACTCGGTGCAAAATGGGCCGAACTAGTGCAAAAGTTCGTGCCACGAAGTCGTATCGAAATTTTTTGCAACGAACACACCCAATCCACCCCATTGGACGCTAAACTGACGTTTAGGTGCGTTTCGTACTATTTGGGTGCATTCAGGACCGGTTGGTTGCCTTACGAAACTCGGTGCCAAACATGCCGAACTAGTGCAAAAGTTCGTGCCACGAAGTCGCATCAGAATTTTTCAGATTGAATGCACCCGATCCACCCCATTGGACCCTAAACTGACGTTTTGGTGCGTTTTGTTCCATTTGGGTGCATTCGTGACCGTTTGGTTGCCTTACGAAACTGGGTGCAAAACGGGCCGAACTAGTGCAGAAGTTTGTACCACGAAGTCGCGTCAGAATTTTTTGCAATGAATGCACCCGATCCACTCCATTGGACCCTAAACTGACATTTTGGTGCCTTTTGTACTATTTCGGTGCATTCGGGACCGTTTGGTTGCCTTACGAAACTGGGTGCAAAACGGGCCGAACTAAAACAAAAGTTCGTGCCACGAAGTCGCGTCGGAATTTTTGGCAACAAATGCACCCGATCCACCCCATTAGACCCTAAACTGACGTTTTGGTCCGTTTCGTACTGTTTAGTTGCATTCAGGACCGTTTGGTTGCGTTACAAAACTCGGTGCAAAACGGGCCGAACTAGTGCAAAAGTTCGTGCCACGAAGTCGCGTCAGAATTTTTGGCAACAAATGCACCCAATCCACCCCATTGGACCCTAAACTGACGTTTTGATGCATTTCGTACTGTTTAGTTGCATTGGGGACCGTTTGGTTGCCTTATAAAACTCGGTGCAAAACGGGCCGAACTAGTGCAAAAGTTCGTGCCACGAAGTCGCGTCGCAATTCTTGGAAGAACGCACCCGATCCACCCATTGGACCCTAAACTGACATTTTAGTGCATTTCGTACTATCTAAGTGCATTTGGCACCGTTTGGTGGCCTTACGAAACTCGGTGCAAAACGGGCCGAACTAGTGCAAGAGTTCGTGACACGAAGTCGCGTTGGAATTTTTTGCAACGAACGCACCCGATCCACCCATTGGACCCTAAACTAACGTTTTGGTGTGTTTCATAATATTTGGGTGCATTCGGGACCGTTTGGTTGCCTTACGAAACACAGTGCCAAACGGGCCGAACTAGTGCAAAAGTTTGTGCCAAGAAGTCGTGTCGGAATTTTTTGCAACGAACGCACCCGATCCACCCCATTGGTCCCTAAACAAACTTTTTGGTGCGTTTCGTACTATTTAAGTGCATTCAGGACCGTTTGGTTGCCATACGAAACTCGGTGCAAAACGAGCCGAACTAGTTCAAAAGTTCGTGCCATAAAGTCGCGTCGGAATTTTTTGCAACAAACGCACTCGATCCACCCCATTGGACCCTAAACTGATGTTTTGGTGCATTTCATACTATTTTGGTGCATTCGGGACCGTTTGGTTGCCTTATGAAACTCAGTGCCAAACGGGCCGAACTAGTGAAAAAGTTTGTGCCACGAAGTCGCGTCGAAATTTTTCAGAATGAACGCACCCGATCCACCCCATTGGACCCAAAACTAACGTTTTGGCGTGTTTTGTACTATTTGGGTGCATTCGGGACTGTATGGTTGCCTTACGAAACTCAGTGCAAAACGGGCCGAACTAGTGCAAAAGTTTGTGCCACGAAATCGCGTCAGAATTTTTTGCAATGAATGCACCCGATCCACTCCATTGGACCCTAAACTGACATTTTGGTGCATTTTGTACTATTTGGGTGCATTCGGGACCGTTTGGTTGCCTTACGAAACTAGGTGCAAAACGGGCCGAACTAGTACAAAAGTTCGTGCCACGAAGTCGCGTCGGAATTTTTGGTAACAAATGCACCCGATCCACCCCATTGGACCCTAAACTGAGGTTTTGGTGCGTTTCGTACTGTTTAGTTGCCTTACAAAAATCGGTGCAAAACGGGCCGAACTAGTGCAAGAGTTCGTGCCACGAAGTCGTGTCGAAATTTTTTGCAACGAACGCACCCGATCCACCCCATTGGACCCTAAACTGACGTTTAGGTGTGATTCATACTATTTGGGTGCATTCAGGACCGTTTGGTTGCCTTACGAAACTCGGTGCCAAACATGCCGAACTAGTGCAAAAGTTCGTGCCACGAAGTCGCGTCGGAATTTTTCAGATTGAACGCACCCGATCCACCCCATTGGACCCTAAACTGACGTTTTGGTGCGTTCTGTTCCATTTGGATGCATTCGGGACCGTTTGGTTGCCTTACGAAACTGGGTGCAAAACATGCCGAACTAGTGCAAAAGTTTGTGCCACGAAGTCGCGTCAGAATTTTTTGCAATGAATGCACCCGATCCACTCCATTGGACCCTAAACTGATATTTTGGTGCATTTTGTACTATTTGGGTGCATTCGGGACCGTTTGGTTGCCCTACGAAACTGGGTGCAAAACGGGCCGAACTAGTACAAAAGTTCGTGCCACGAAGTCGCATTGGAATTTTTGGCAACAAATGCACCCGATCCACCCCATTGGACCCTAAACTGATGTTTTGGTGCGTTTCGTACTGTTTAGTTGCATTCGGGACCGTTTGGTTGCCTTACAAAACTCGGTGCAAAACGGGCCGAACTAGTGCAAAAGTTCGTGCCACGAAGTCGCGTTGGAATTTTTGCTAGAATGCACCCGATCCACCCCATTGGACCCTAAACTGGCATTCTAGTGCATTTCGTACTAGCTAAGTGCATTTGGGACCGTTTGGTTGCCTTACGAAACTCGGTGCAAAACAGGCCGAACTAGTGCAAAAGTTCGTGACACGAAGTCGCGTCAGAATTGTTTGCAACGAACGCACCCGATCCACCCCATTGGACCCTAAACTGACGTTTTGGTGTGTTTCATACTATTTGGGTGCATTCGGGACCGTTTGGTTGCCTTACGAAACTGGGTGCAAAACATGCCGAACTAGTGCAAAAGTTTGTGCCACGAAGTCACGTCAGAATTTTTTGCAATGAATGCACCCGATCCACTCCATTGGACCCTAAACTGATATTTTGGTGCATTTTGTACTATTTGGGTGCATTCGGGACCGTTTGGTTGCCCTACGAAACTGGGTGCAAAACGGGCCGAACTAGTACAAAAGTTCGTGCCACGAAGTCGCATTGGAATTTTTGGCAACAAATGCACCCGATCCACCCCATTGGACCCTAAACTGATGTTTTGGTGCGTTTCGTACTGTTTAGTTGCATTCGGGACCGTTTGGTTGCCTTACAAAACTCGGTGCAAAACGGGCCGAACTAGTGCAAAAGTTCGTGCCATGAAGTCGCGTCGGAATTTTTGCTAGAACGCACCCGATCCACCCCATTGGACCCTAAACTGGCATTTTAGTGCATTTCGTACTAGCTAAGTGCATTTGGGACCGTTTGGTTGCCTTACGAAACTCGGTGCAAAACAGGCCGAACTAGTGCAAAAGTTCGTGACACGAAGTCGCGTTGGAATTTTTTGCAACGAACGCACCCGATCCAACCCATTGGACCCTAAACTGACGTTTTGGTGTGTTTCATACTATTTGGGTGCATTCGGGACCGTTTGGTGGCCTTACGAAACTCGGTGCCAAACGGGCCGAACTAGTGCAAAAGTTTGTGCCAAGAACTCGTGTCGGAATTTTCTTGCAACGAACGCACCCGATCCACCCCATTGGTCCCTAAACTGACTTTTTGGTGTGTTTCGTACTATTTAAGCGCATTCGGGACTGTTTGGTTGCCATACGAAACTCGGTGCAAAACGAGCCGAACTAGTGCAAAAGTTCGTGACACGAAGTCGCATAGGAATTTTTTGCAACAAACGCACCCGATCCACCCCATTGGACCCTAAAATGACGTTTTGGTGTGTTTCATACTATTTGGGTGCATTCGGGACCGTTTGGTTGCCTTATAAAACTCGGTGCCAAACGGGGCGAACTACTGCAAAAGTTTGTGCCACGATGTCGCATCGGAATTTTTTGCAACGAACGCACCCGATCCACCCCATTGGTCCCTAAACTGACTTTTTGGTGCGTTTCGTACTATTCAAGTGCATTCGGGACCGTTTGGTTGCCATACGAAACTCAGTACAAAACGAGCCGAACTAGTGCAAAAGTTCGTGCCACGAAGTCGCGTCGGATTTTTTTACAACGAACGAACCTGATCCACCCCTTTGGTCCATAACTGGCTTTTTGGTGCGTTTCGTACTATTTGGGTGCATTCGTGACCGTTTGGTTGCCTTACGAAACTCGGTGCCAAACGGGCCGAACTAGTGCAAAAGTTCGTGCCACGAAGTCACGTCGGAATTTTTGGCAACAAATGCACCCGATCCACCCCCATTGGACCCTAAACTGACGTTTTGTTGCGTTTCGTACTGTTTAGTTGGATTCGGGACAGTTTGGTTGCCTTAGAAAACTCGGTGCAAAACGGGCCGAACTAGTGCAAAAGTTTGCGCCAAGAAGTCGCGTCGGAATATTTTGCAACGAATGCACCCGATCCACTCCATTGGTCCCTAAACTGACTTTTTAGTGCGTTTCGTACTATTTAAGAGCATTCGGGACCGTTTGGTTGCCATACAAAACTTGGTGCAAAACGAGCCGAACTAGTGCAAAAGTTCGTTCCATAAAGTCGCGTCCGAATTTTTTGCAACGAACACACTCGATCCACCCCATGGGACCCTAAACTGAAGTTTTGTTGCATTTCATACTATTTTGGTGCATTCGGGACCGTTTGGTTGCCTTACGAAACTCAGTGCAAAACGGGCCAAACTAGTTTAAAAGTTTGTGCCACGAAGTCGCGTCGGAATTTTTCGCAATGAACGCACCCGATCCACCCCATTGGCCCCTAAACTGACGTTTTGGTGTATTTTGTACTATTTGGGTAGATTCGGGACCGTTTGGTTGCCTTACGAAACTGGGTGCAAAACGGGCCGAACTAGTGCAAAACTTTGTGCCACGAAGTCATGTCAGAATTTATTGAAATGAATGCACCTGATCCACCCCATTGGACTCTAAACTGACGTTTCGGTGCGTTTCGTACTGTTTAGTTGCATTCGGGACTGTTTGGTTGGCTTACGAAACTCTGTGCAAAACGTGCCGAACTAGTGCAAAAGTTCGTGCCCCGAAGTCGCGTCAGAATTTTTCGCACTGAACGCACCCGATCCACCCCATTGGACCCTAAACTAACATTTTGGTGCATTCAGGACTATTTGGTTGCCTTACGAAACTGGGTTCAAAACGGACCGAACTAGTGCAAAAGTTCGTGCCACGAAGTCGAGTCGGAATTTTTCGCAATGAACGCACCCGATCCACCCCATTGGACCCTAAACTGACGTTTTGGTGAATTTCATACTATTCAGGTACATTCGGGACTGTTTGGTTGCCTTACGAAACCCGGTGCAAAAAGGCCGAACTAGTGCAAAAATTCGTGCCATGAAGTCGCTTCGGAAATTTTTGCAACAAACGCACCCGATCCACCCTTTTGGACCCTAAACTGATGTTTTGGTGCATTTCATACTATTTAAGTGCATTCGGGACCTTTTGGTTGCCTTACGGAACTCGGTGCAAAATGGGCCCGAACTAGTGCAAAAGTTCGTGCCACGAAGTCGTGTCGAAATTTTTTGCAACGAACGCACCCGATCCACCCCATTAGACCCTAAACTGACGTTTAGGTGCGTTTCGTACTGTTTGGGTGCATTCAGGACCGTTTGGGTGCCTTACGAAACTCGGTGCCAAAAGTGCCGAACTCGTGCAAAGGTTCGTGGCACGAAGTCGCATCGGAATTTTTCAGATTGAACGCACCCGATCCACCCCATTAGACCCTAAACTGACGTTTTGGTGCGTTTTGTTCCATTTGGGTGCATTCGGGACCGTTTGGTTGCCTTACGAAACTGGGTGCAAAATGGGCCGAACTAGTTCAAAAGTTCGTGCCACGAAGTCGCGTCGGAATTTTTTGCAACAAATGCACCCGATCCATCCCATTGGACCCTAAACTGACGTTTTGTTGCGTTTCGTACTGTTTAGTTGCATTCGCGACCGTTTGGTTGCCTTACAAAACTCGGTGCAAAACGGGCCGAACTAGTGCAAAAGTTTGTGCCACGAAGTCGCGTCGGAATTTTTGGAAGAACACACCCGATCCACCCCATTGGACCCTAAACTGACAATTTAGTGCATTTCGTACTATCTAAGTGCATTTGGGACTGTTTGGTTGCCTTACGAAACTCGGTGCAAAACGAGCCGAACTAGTGCAAAAGTTCGTGACACGAAGTCGCGTCGGAATTTTTTGCAACGAACGCACCCGATCCACCCCATTGGACCCTAAACTGACATTTTGGTGTGTTCATACTATTTGGGTGCATTCGGGACCATTTGGTTGCCTTACGAAACTCGGTGCCAAACGGGCCGAACTAGTGCAAAAGTTTGTAGCACGAAGTCGCGTCGGAATTTTTTTAACGAACGCACCCGATCCACCCCATTGGTCCCTAAACTGACTTTTTGGTGTGTTTCTTACTATTTAAATGCATTCGGGACCGTTTGGTTGCCATAGCAAACTCGGTGCAAAACGAGCCAAACTAGTGCAAAAGTTCATGCCACGAAGTCGCGTCGGAATTTTTGGCAACGAACGCACCGGATCCACCCCATAGGTCCATAACTGACTTTTTGGTGCGTTTCGTACTATTTGAGTGCATTCGGGACCGTTTGGTTGCCTTACGAAACTCGGTGCCAAACGGGCCGAATTAGTGCAAAAGTTCGTGCCACGAAGTCGCGTCGGAATTTTTGGCAACAAATGCACCCGATCTACCCCATTGGACCCTAAACTGATGTTTTGGTGCGTTTCGTACCATTTAGTTGAATTCGGGACCCTTTGGTTGCCTTACAAAACTCGGTGCAAACGGGCCGAATTAGTGCAAAAGTTCGTGCCACGAAGTCGCTTCGGAATTTTTGGAAGAACGCACCCGATCCTCCCCATTGGACCCTAAACGGACATTTTAGTGCATTTCGTACTATCTAAGTGCATTGGGACCGTTTGGTTTCCTTATGAAACTCGGTGCAAAACGGACTGAACTAGTGCAAAAGTTCGTGACACGAAGTCGAGTCGGAATGTTTTGCAACGAACGCACCCGATCCACCCCATTGGACCCTAAACTGACGTTTTGGTGTGTTTCATACTAGTTTGGTGCATTCGGGACCGTTTGGTTGCCTTATGAAACTCAGTGAAAAACGGGCCGAACTAGTGCAAAAGTTTGTGCCACGAAGTCGCTTCAGAATTTTTTGAAATGAATGCACCCGATCCACCCCATTGGATCCTAAACTGTCGTTTTGGTGCATTTTGTACTATTTGGGTGCATTCGGGACCGTTTGGTTGCATTACGACACTTGGTGCAAAACGGGCCGAACTAGTACAAAATTTTGTGCCACGAAGTCGCGTCGGAATTTTTGGCAACAAATGCACCCGATCCACCCCATCGGACCCTAAACTGACGGTTTGGTGCGTTTCGTACTGTTTAGTTGCATTCCGGACCGTTTAGGTTGCCTTACAAAACTCGGTGCAATACGGGCCGAACTAGTGCAAAAGTTCGTGCCACGAAGTCGCGTCGGAATTTTTTGGAAGAACACACCCGATCCACCCCATTGCACCCTAAACTGACATTTTAGTGCATTTCGTACTATCTAAGTGCATTTGGGACCGTTTGGTTGCCTTACGAAACTCTGTCCAAAACGGGCCGAACTAGTGCAAAAGTTCGTGACACGAAGTCGCGTCGGAATTTTTTTGCAACGAACGCACCCGATACACCCCATTGGACCCTAAACTGACGTTTTGGTGTGTTTCATACTATTTGGGTGCATTCAGGACCGTTTGGTTGCCTTACGAAACTCGGTGCCAAACGAGCCGAACTAGTGCAAAAGTTTGTGCCACGAAGTCGCGTCGGAATTTTTTTTGCAACGAACGCACCCGATCCACTCCATTGGTCCCCAAACTGACTTTTTGGTGCGTTTCGTACTATTTAAATGCATTCGGGACCGTTTGGT